>NW_025919682.1:0-24998 GCF_907164915.1 Impatiens glandulifera | reverse complement strand
ATTATTATAAGAGCAAACCAAATATAGATTAAGTCCTTACTCCTTTTTATCATAACTAACCAAATATTATGAATTTAATATCTTTGTTTTGTAATTACACATCTATGTATGAGCCCTTCCAATTCGTTTAGATTTGCATGACCAACCGAATTCTAGAGGACTCTATCAATCTTCCTTTTTGAATATCTGAGATACTAACTTTGAGATTACTTGAGAAGACTCCATACAAATTATAATTTTTTTGAAGAATTTGTTAGTTGTCAAGTAACTGTATTCAATGATTTAATCCTGGTAGAAGGAGAGAATAAGATAATTTAACATATATAGAGAGAGAATGAAGGAGATACCATTTAAGATAAGATAATTTAACATTCATAGAAAACAAGAATTTGATGATTTTAACGTTTAAAATTATGAATTTCATAATAAATACATGCTTTAGTTGAATTTATAATAATAAATATATGGTAAAAAAATCACTATTTTTCTACTCTTTATTTATAACATTGAGATTGCAATATTTTAGTGCATTTTGGACCTATAACAATGCTTCAAACATTTGCAAAACTTTTTAGGGACACACCTCTAAATAGGGTGGACACAACATGTATGTCCCAAAACGGTCATGTACGTCGGAATTTCTACCAATCTTGTTTTATGAGTCGCGCTATTCATCTTTAGCTTTTTCTGTCTTTATTTTAGAGATTCTTGTTAGGTTTTGTACTAATTTAAGTGCGGAAAAGAGTCTCGGAACTGTGGCTCACACGTATGTATGAATGGAAAGACTTTACTATGAAGTTTCTCACTTTAGACATGACTACTTTTACACATTTATTTACAGAAATCTATTTTCGATATGCACCAAAAACAAAAGCTTATTCTAACCTATTTTTAAGGCTCATACTCGTTCTGCTCTAATCATACTTCTACGTTCGAAGGGCACATTATTAGAAAATACTAAAAAATTGTATAGAAAGCATACATGTATACGGGAGGGTAAGATGTGATGAAAACCTAAAATTATTCCAATATTTAGTATTAATAAATTTAATAGTTAGGTATTCATGATGTACACAAATTTAATGAGTTTAGATCAATATTCAATTTACCATCAAATATCTATGAAACTATGACAACAAGAATTAATAAATTCTTAGTTCAAGAATCTCACTGTCTTGCCTTCATATATGACCTACATAAAGTTAGAATTGACAAAAAAAAAAGTAATAAAAAAAAAAGTTGTAGTTATATGAATCATCTTGATCGTGTGAAATGTTCAAATCAGTATTAAAATGAGTTCTTAATTAGTTGGCTCCCCAATAAATTCTACAAAATGACAAAAATCAGGTTTTTATTAAAAACTCATTTTCTTATGGCTTTCTAAGAGGTCTTTAGGTATCATTTTGAAAAATATCGATTTACTTAAATTTGTAAATAAGAGGATAATCTAACATATCTAAAATTCAAAAACATTGAAGATATTCTATGATCGTAATCATCTGTCAAAATTTACCAGATTTTATTAATATTCATTTTTCGAAAATATCAAAACACATTTGATTTATATTGTAGCTTCAAAGAATGGCCATAGATGACTATACATGTGTCCAAGCATTATTTAAACTATTTGAACATACCAATTGAAGTCCATTTCAAGAATTATTTGAAAACACATAAGATTTCAAATGAAAACTAAATTATAAATTATAAATGAATAAAATCTAGATTGTCATTATGACTTTTCATCTTATATGAATCAAAATTGGAATTAATTAACAACACATAACCAATAAAGTTTTATCACCAATTTCTGTAAAGGATAAGAACACAATATAAAATTGAAAAATTGATTCAAATAGTGTTTTTATTAAATAAAACTATTGATAAATTAAGCTAATTTATTAATGAAAATAAATAAAAATATTAGTAAATAAAATAAAATTCACCCTAAATTCAAACGTGAATTAAAGGTGTTAATCCAAATTATAATAAAATTTTAATTGTATAATTAAAATTAATGACTAAACAGAAAAATTAAAGTATAAAGTTATGATAAAACATTCAACTTTAATTGGTCTATCAATTGACTAAATCGTATGAACTATTAAATTAAATAGCATTTCAGCACATAATATATAAGTAATGATGTTAATTAGTTACGAACTGTTTAAGGGAAATATGTATAACACATGCATTAAATCTATCTTTATTCGATGATTTCGTTGTTCATATACATTTAGTGTTTTTTATTTATTTGTAATATTGTATTTTTTTAGTTATATATTTATGTAATTTAAAGACAAAAATACTATCAATCTTAAAACAGTTTTATGTAGTAGTTTGCGCCGCCGAAGTTTTTATCTTCGATATTTTAAAAATACGAGTTGTGATGTTGTAGTTCTAAGTATGACTTATTTCGACAAGTTGAAGTTGTTCATCGGAAGAAATAGAAGTATTGACTAATAAAGATAATTCTTTTTTTTTTTTTTTGTATATATGTAATGTTAATTATTAACAACATTTTTTTCAAAGCATAATTTTATAAGCTAATATATATATATATATATATATATATATATATATATATATATATTTTCAAGAAACATGGTAGTTATCTATAAAATAAATTAGAAAATAATCATTTGTTTTTATTTTAATTCTAAGCTTGTTGGTTACTAAAATTATTAGTAACAATAAATGAAAATAAAAAAATAACTAAAAAGTTAGTTTTAAATTTTCATAAAAAAATAATTTTTATAATTTAAATATAGTAAAATTAATTATAATTGAAACGTATGGTTTCAATTTTAAAATAATTAATTATAAATTATACATTCTTAAATTAATTAATTAAGTGTTATAATTAATAAGAATGTGGTACGGTGATTGTTAACAAAAAAAAAAAAAAAAAAAAAAAAAAAAAGATAGTCTATTTATTTATATAAGCATATAACGAGATTGTCTTTGTTATATATATATATATATATATATATATATATATATATATATTACTTTTTTTATTATGATATTAAGATATCATTTATATTCGTTTGTTGATAGAGTTGAGTAGATGAAGAATAATATATTTTTCTTAATTAGGAAAATAGAGTTATCAACGGTATGGAGAATAAAATTGGAGAAAAAAAAATGAAATGGCACGTTGGCGTAGTGGTTCGAAGTTTGGACGCAATAATGTGTGATGGAAGGCATATCTCATGTTCGAATCACAATTCGGCCAATTATTTATTTGCACGAATTATATCGGTAAAAATATTTCACCAAAAATATTTCAAACATTGCCGCTTCAAGTGGATTATCATTCAAAACACGGTAATGTAAATGCTTCGATTAAGACGTGAAGTACATTTGTAGTTATATATTATTTGATTTTGTTGATAAGTTATTGTTTATATATATAAATATAAGCATTAAAAATCTACATACCAATTTATAAAATTAAAATTATCATTTTAATTTATTTTTGAATAAATATAATCAAAATAATTAAACCCTTGCCAAAAATCTATTTAAAATAATTAATTAGACAAATAATTGTGATAAATAAGACCTAATTAATTAAGAAAAATGGTCAAAATAATAAAAATAAAATATTTGGGACAAATGTTGTACTCATTTCTTTTAAAATAATTTTAGAAAAATCTAGGATTAAAATAAATAATTTAGGACGAATGAGGTACCTATTTCATCCCCCAAAATTATTTATTTAACACAAAAATAAAATAAAATAAATTGGTAAAATATTTGCCATATTTATTTTAATATTTTGTGGATTTACAAAATCAAAATTAAACCCCAAAGGGTGAAAGAAAATTCAATTTCAAACAAACCCTTAAGGTTTTAAAATAAAAATAAAATTCATAATCGGGTGTAGCCAAAATCAGAAGATAAAGTTACAGCCACAACCGAAGTCATCGGATGAGCTTTGGATCTCCATTCAACGCTTCAGGCACGCTCGCGTAGACCGTTGTAGTGGAACGAGCGCGTGCTCACGAGACACCAGATCAGTTAAAGCCCATTAGCTAGATCGTTAACGAAATGCCCAGACGCAATGCCACCTTGATGGACTGCTGACATAATGCCAAACGCTTGCAAAACGACATTGTTTTGTCCTCCGATCGTCTTTCTCATCGCGACGCCGCAAATATAAGGATGAAGATCCGTCTTCAATTTTTCCAACTTGAAACTCAGCCGATAGTCTACCTTTTCGGCTGATTCAAAAGATAAAATGATCATCATACTTCGGTGATCATTTTTACTACTCCCCCATAGGGGTGATTTATCCTTATATCTTCAAGTGGGATCAAGAACAACCAAAATGTCATTAATAGATTTTTTCTGATTTAGTGTACTCGAAGCCTACTTAGGGAAGATTTAAATACACCCCTTGAGTCATTCGAAACCAAGGAATCCACCCTCCACCTTCAAATCGAAGAAATCAAATACCCAACATTCAAGCTTCAAGCTTTCAGATTTTTCGAATTTTCTGTTTGAGACCTTAAAACTTGGATTTGAGCATCCCTACAGCTTCTCTAAGGATGAAGGAGTATTTTTCAATCCTTGAAAAGGTTCCAATCACCCTCTAATTCATATTTACAGTTTGAATTTTGTTTTTTTTTATATTTCAAATTGCATAAGCTTGTATGTTTTCTATTTATGGTGTTTATGCTTTAAAATCAATATTAGAATCATTTATGAACTTTCTAGATAGGTTAGAAACAATTAGATAACATAATACAGAAAAACTTAAATTTAAATTTTAAAAATTAAAAAAAAACGTCTTTGTTGTTCTTGGGCTAATTCTCTTAAATCACAGCCCAGAGAGCTTCCCAACATGATTGTAATCATGTTGGGCACACTAGTGAAAAAGGGGTCATTATCGAGATGTTGGGTCAAATTATTTTGACTAAGTGTTGAAATAATTTAACCATTGAGATTTTGATGATGAAATGACTTATGAGTTTTGATGCAGGTGTATCAAAATCATATTTCATAAGACTTGGTTCTAATGAGAGTCATTAGACCGATTTTGGGCATTGAATGCACAGAATTAGACGTGCAGTCTAACTCAGCGGAGTTAGACGTGCAGTCTAATGAATGTATAGAATTAGACGTGCAATCTAATATAATTGCGGAATTAGACGTAAGTCTAATGGATTGTGAAAGTTAGACGTAAGTCTAACTCCTTTAGACAAGTCTGAGGTAGAACCGGAATTAGACGTGCAGTCTAACTCAGTGGATTTAGACGTGCAGTCTAATGGTTATTGAATGATTAGATGGGTAGTCTAATGCATTGTGAAAGTTAGACATAAGTCTAACTCCTTCAGACAAGTCTAAGGTAGAACCGGAATTAGACGTGCAGTCTAACTCAGTGGAGTTAGACGTGCAGTCTAATGGTTATTGGATAATTAGACGTGTAGTCTAATTAAGTGAAAATTGGACGTAAGTCTAACTCCTTCAGAAAAGTCTGAGGTAGAACCGAAATTAGACGTGCAGTCTAATGGTTATTGGATAATTAGACGTGTAGTCTAATTAAGTGAAAGTTACACGTAAGTCTAACTCCTTCACACAAGTATGAGGTAGAACCGGAATTAGACGTGCAGTCTAACTCAGTGGAGTTAGACGTGCAGTTAAATGGTTATTGTAATTAGACGTAAATCTAATTCTATTAGACCAAGCGGTCTAATAGACTCTGTTATTAGAAGGGGATGTTTGATTTCATTAGATTGATTTTCACAATTCGTCTAACTGAAATACGTCTAATGCTCAGCTTAAGCAGTATGCTTGAAGCTAGCACCCGTCTACCCACGTGCTATAGCTGTACCCTACTCCTGCTCCACTTTCTAGTGAATATCAGTACAACAGTTATATGCAACCAACCAACGAATGCCACGTAAGAGAATTTTCCTCATATTACTTGTTTTGCAGGTACATCTCTGATGGAATATTTGGCGCACTACCAGTGTTGTACGGCCACGATCCTTGTGCTCAGAATCTGCTGTGTACAATGGAGGCTTTCCAATGGAAGAGTGCCACGTATCATTCTAAAAGAGTCGACCGTTAGCTCCTGCTTAGTATTTAACAAATCTCAAGGACAACGGACAATCTCTCGATCATCTTGCTTACCGAAATTACAGAGAATTCAAGCCTTTGAATATTCATATTGTGAAGCTGCTTTCTGATTGTACTGTGTGTGAATCAAGAGAGAGCTAGAATCAAAAACACCTTTAGCCAAGTGATATTCTTCATTTTGTAATTGAACAGAAAGTGTTATGTTCAATAGTGAGCTAAGTGTGTGTAAATTGTATTTGATTCGAATCATATTATAGTGAATCCTTCCGGTGGTTGGAAGAAGGGTGACGTAGGAGATTTTCTCTGAACATCCATAAACAAATTGATGTGTTCTTTCATTTCTGTCATCTTTTCATATTTCATCTTGAGCTTCAAACCAAAGTAAACAATTCCGCCTTGAATCTGTTTCAAGTGTTTGCGTAGAATAGAAAGCGAATTAAATCCCTAACAGGATTTCTTTTAAACTGTTTTTCATAAGCCTTCATCCATAGCCAGACCCCTGTCTCTATCGATAAAGTTGATCCTATCACGAGAGTATAATCTCTCGGTAATGACCATATATCTCTCGATATAGACATAATACCGAGAGTTTGAGTGATTTCTCGGTATTGCCACTCTCGGTAAATCTAATTGGCTGTTTACCGAGAAATTTCGTAAATTTCTCGGTTTAGATATAAGAGTGAAAAACCGAGAGTTTTATGGAAAACTCTCGGTTTTTTCCTTTCAATAAAAACCGAATGTTATTTGAAAAACCTTTGGTTTTTCCCATTCAAGAAAAACTGAGAGTTATTTCAAAAACTCTCGATTTTTCACTTTAAAGAAATATCGAGAGTTCCCAAATAACTCTCGGTTATTCTTACAAAGGAAAACCAAGAGTTTACCAAATAACTCTTAGGTTTTCTTGAAAGGGAAAAACCGAGAGTTTTCCAAATAACTCTCGTTTTTTCTTACAAGGAAAAATCCGAGAGTTTTCCAAATAACTCTCTGTTTTTATTGAAAGGGAAAAACCGAGAGTTTTTCAAATAACTCTCGGTTTTTCTTGAAAGGGAAAAACTAGGGGTTTTTCAAATAACTCTCGGTTTTCTTGAAAGTAAAAAACCGAGAGTTTTCTATATAATTATCGGTATTGCCCCTATTAAATGTACAAAATAGGCCAATCGTTTAGTGTGCAACCAAAACCTGTTCATCCAAACCAATACATATATATATATACAATAACATTCATAAACCAAATGATCGATATAATTCCAAAATTCTTAACCAAACCAATCATCCAAACAACCTGTTATCAGTCGAATCAAAACGTACCTAATCATCCATAAACTTGTTATCAGTCGAAACAAAATGTACTACTAATCAAAATGTACCCAATTAAAACATACTATTAACTAGAAGTAGCTAGGGGTAAGGGGGTTGATACTGCCTCATTAAGAATTCAATTTTTTCCTCATATTTCTCCATTCTTTTCCTCATTTGCATCTTTTCCGCTGCGATTTAACTCTCCCTTTGACTCTCCCTTTCCTCTCTTTCTCGATCCCTCCTTTCCATTTCACTAATCGTTTCAGCTCTTTCCATATCCCTCCTTTGAATTTTCTCCATTGTCATCGCCGTGTTTCTCACATCTTTCTTTAGTTTTTCATTTTCCTCCAACAACCGATTAGTGGATCGTTGATAATTATTGCCACTCCGACAATCCTCTCGAAAGTATGTTGATCGGACGCCAAATCCAATACCGATCACTGTCTCATGCATTTGGCGTCCGAACACACTCTCCGTTAAGTCGAAGTCAGAGATATCTGGTTCATTGCTTATTACTTCTCCATCTCTGTCTGCACATTTAAAATAAATTTTCATTTATATAATAAATAAGTATATATAATTTTATTAACATACAATTTTCTCTTGCGCTCGTTCGTTCGAGATCAGGTTGGGATTTTCTTTTGTAGGTTTTAGGGTATGGGTTCTCTTAAAACTTCAACGACAAAGGGGGTCCCTCCTTTTTCACCCGCCTATTGAAATAAATAATTTATGAAATTAATAACATTCTATATATTAAGTTATTAGAAATAATGTACATACCAACTCTTCATCCACTTTTGAAAACGGTCTACTTCTAGTATGATGTAGAAATTTCAGTTTATTCCTGTTAACAACATTGATTCTACTATTTCTCTGCATTTAAATTAAAAAATGAAGTTAGAATAATTGATATCATATTTTATTTGAATTATGAAACCATACCTTTAATTTTTAGTACTCTCGAACGGATCCTGAAAAATAAAATATTCAAATGTTATAAAAAGTATTGAATGATTAATGTATAATTAAGTAATTATCACCGTCATAACAAGCCAAAGTTAATAAAATTGGTCAGCACTTAATGCCTTATACTTCAGCAGACCGTGTGAGATGGCTGAGGGGTGTCGCACCACCGACCTTAAATGTCTAGACCACATGCGTCTACCATCGCCGCCGATGGCCCTCCCATCTACCTCTCTGAAATTCAGAGCAATTTTTGTCCCTGGTGGCCTCCTAGATAGAGCTATATTCTTGTTTTTCCCCCATCTCTTCCGGGCGGAAGAGTCTTCAAAAATATTAAATCCAATATTAGGTGTAAATCAATACAAACAATAAAAAGTATAAACATGATACTTGTCGATGATGGGTCGGGAGTGGAATGGTGCTCATGATCCTCCTACTAATCCTCCGCCTCATCCTCCATCTGATCCTCCACCTCAGCAATCTCTTCAGCCTCATCTTCCTCATGTGTATCACGTGTTGGGTCAGCAGTAGCTAACGGGTCCACTACATACATTGTGTCTATAGAAAACTCTCCTCGGATCCTTAGGTGATCTACTTGTGCAAGTAGGTTCAGGAATGTCATATCTGGTTAGTTCGGTGTTTTTCTCATACTCTTCCAAATAGTTTGCTTGCGACCTTTAGACATCCTTATGCATATATCATTAATAAATTGGAGAGTAATTGAAGTAGTAATAAGAATATATTAAAGTAAAAACATAAATCTACCTAATTAATCTTAATTATATATTCGTAAATTGTGGATTTATTTTTGTCACAATCTTTCAACCGGGTCATGATGACATATCATGGGCGTAAAATACTTGTTTTGCATGACTCGCCAATATATACGAGTTCTGATTTTGGGTTTTCAAAATTCGGTTTACATTTATACTTACGAAGCCATATTTATCCACTTTCACTCCTAGTTCCCCCGAATGTGTATCAAACCACTTACACTTGAATAAGACAACTCGTTTGTGAGAAAAGTATTGTACTTGGATTATATCCGTTAAAACTCTGTAGTATGACATAGTATCTGACCTGTTGTACCATTCAACAACCACTCCGTTGTTTTGAATGGTCAAACATTCATCGTGTTTTTCTGTACAGAATTTGTATTCGTTAACTTGACACCAAACGTACATACATGAGTACATAGTTGAACCTTCGCCTAAGATCTTGAGGTCTTTTGATATGTCGTTAGTTTCTCCACAGGACTCATTGGTATTGTAATACTGCATATACTCACTGTAAATAGATCAAATATTAAATAACATACTCTTTAATGCTAATTATTAAGACGTACTATAACAACAAAATATTGAATCCTACATGTAAAAAGGTTCTGCTTTGGGATAATTTTTCAAAATGTATGAATGAGTTGTCACTCGATCGCTATAATCCAAGTTGAATATTTTTTCGTTGGATAGGTCTTTCAACGATGAAAATATTGAAGGGCCCGATATTTCAGTTTGTGCATGTTCATGGTCTTCCTCCTCCATATACATGGCACATAAACTAATACTCTCATTTACAAGATTGCTTTCTCTTATTAAGGCTTTGGGGTGGTTTTTATTTTGCAAATATCTTTTCATTTTACCCATGTAATGTTCTATCGGATACATCCATCGATACTAGACAGGTCCCCCAAGCAAAGCCTTAAATTACAATGAACCGGGATATGCATCATGATGTCGAAGATTTATTGTGGAAAAATAATTTCAAATTTGCAAAGTGTCGTTATAATATCCATGTACAATTATTCGAGGTCCGCTGCAATCAACTCTTTAGAGCACAACAACCGGAAGAACTGGGACAAATTTACTATATCATCATATACAAGATCTAGAAGTAATCCACGTGTTATTAAATGAATAAGATATTCCAATAAAATGTGACAATCATGACTCTTTAATATCGTAATCTTTTTATCTTCCAAATTTAAACAACCTCCAATATTTGAGAAAAAAACAATCAGACAACTTAAGATCTTTCAAGAAATTACAAACACATTTTTTATGATCAGAGGTCAAAGTTAAAGACGCTTTTGGATAATGGATCACTCCTCCATCATTTATAGGATATAACCATTGTTTTATGCCTAAGAGTTTTAAGTCTTTACGGGGCTTTAGGACCATCCTTAGTCTTCTCTTTCACATTCATTATTGTTCTCAACATGCTATCACAAATAATTTTCTCAATAATGCATCACATCCAAATTATGTCTCAATAATAGTGATTTCCAATAAGGCAAACAGAAGAAAATGCTAAGTTTGTTCCAATTGTCTCCCCGTGTTTCATGATATATCTTGGTTTTCTTACTCTCATCCGTAGTCAGAACTGTTCCTTCTAGGTCTCGTGTTTGATCGTAAATTTCTTTCCTCGTTAATAATTTAGAGGGTTCTTTATAATATGTTTGACCATCAAACGACTCTTTATCCCTTCTGTATTTGTGTTTTGGTGAAGGAAGCGTTTGTGACTCATGTAACATTTTTTGAAACCATTAACTAATTGAAGAGATATAGTGTCGTTGTTACAACAATGATAAGCAAATTTCCCTTTCATATTCATCCTGACAAATTAGAGTATGCTGGAAAGTCGTTAATGGTCCATAGCAACTCCGCTCGCATGTTAAAGTAATGCGAGGTGTGTACATCAAACGTTCTCACATCGATTTGCCACAGTTTAGTCAACTCGTCGATCAATAGCTAGAGAAATATGTCAATTGCATTTTCCAGACTCTTTAGACCTAAAATTAACATAGATATAATGATATTTCTATAATTCATGCAATTTGTGGGTGACACATTATAAGGAACGAGAATAATCGGCCACACACTGTATGACTTTTTTCCATTTGTAAAGGGTTGAAACTCATCGCTTGATAAACCCAATCTCACGCTTCGAGAGTTTGACACGAAATCTTTATTATTTTCATCAAACGTTTTCCAAGTTAATGAATCAGCCGAATGTCTCAACGTATAACTATCAACTCTTCCTTCCTTATGTCATATCATCATTGAAGTAGTTTTTGAGTACATGTATAGTCTTTGTAGTTTTGGTATTAGAGGGAAATATCTTCACACCTTAGTGGGCATGAATTTCTCATTTTTCTTCTTTAGAACTGCCCCACTTGTTTTGTCTACTTTCCATCTAGAAAGGCCGCAAACTCTGCAAGACTCTACATTTTTGTCATCTTTCCAAAATAGCATATAATTGTTCTTACATGCGTCTATCTTCTCATACTTAAGCCCGATATCTGTAATGAATTTTTTACATTTGTAGTAGGAGTTTGGTAATTGAGCGTCCATCAGTAATATGTCATCTTTAAGTAGACGCAACAACATATCGAACGAAGCATTTGTCCATTGACCGATATTCTTTAAGTGGAGGAGTTACAGTAGTGCTGATAATTTCTTTATTCGAGCACCTTCATACAATGGCTGTTTAGAATCATCAAGTAATTTTAAAAATCTCTGTGCATCTTCGATTAGTTCAGGTTGTTCAGGCCATCATTAACGTTGGAGAACATATCGTTTATAAAATTGTGCATATAATGTTCTTCATTAACCTCTTCATTGATTGTATTATTCATCTCTGTTCTAGTATCGTTTAATTCCGGTACGACATCCTCCGATTGACCATCATCATCCAAGTCATTTGCATCATCATCATCATCATTAACCATGTTAGTAGTAAGTCTCTTTTCTTCGTGAAAATACCAGAATTCATAATGTAGATTTATTCCATATATTATGAGGTGAATCTTCACATCATCTATTTCCATAGACGTCGTGTTTAAGAATTTCACGCGAGGAATTTGTCAACTCCTTCCTCATAATTTGGATGATCTCGACGTAAGGTCATCCAAGTTTTATTGGGTACTTCCATCTTTCTAATAAGATGGAAAACAATTTGTATTATTATATACTTAACATGATCTAAATTAGGCTTAGGCTTACATTTATCTTACATAATTCTAACTTAAATCAAACATAATTCAAACTTAATTTAACATAAATCAAACATAATTCAAACATAATATAACATAAATCAAACCAAATATCTAACATATTAACATAATTCAAACATAATTTAACATAAATCAAACCAAATATCTTACATATCAAATATATCTAAAATATTAATTACATCTTTATAACCTAAATCAAAACTCATTCCAACCTAATCTAACATTAATCAAACCAAATCTAATATATATCAAACCAATTCTAACATTAATCAAACATCAATCAAACCAAATATCCATAAGTGTAACCAAATATCAATAAATCTATCCAAAATATAACCTAAATCAAACTCAATATATAACATATTAACCATAAATCTAACCTAATATATAACCTAAATCAACCTCAATATATAACATATAACATAAATCAAAACTAATTCCAACATAATCTAACATTAATAAAACCTAAATATATAACATATAACATAATTTAACATTAATCAACATAATCTAACATTAATGAACCTAATATAACATTAATCAACCTAAATATATAACATATAACATAATCTAACATTAACCTAATCTAACATTAATCAACCTAAATATATAACATATAACCTAATCTAACATTAATCAACATAATCTAACATTAATCAACCTAATGTAACATTAATCAAAATAATCTAACATAACCTAAAATCAAACCAAATAACCAAACATAATATAACCTAAAATCAAAAAAAAATCTAACCTTAAAATACAGGCGGCGGCGGCAGGAGTTTTAATCGGATGGCGGTGACAGCAGGAGGTTGCTTCAGTCTTCAATCGGCGTCCTCAATTCGATGGCGGGCAGGCGACTGGAGTATTCAATCGGCGGTGGGGTCGTCAATCCAAGTGGCGATGTCGTATATCCAATCAGTGACGTTGTCTTCAATAGTTGGTTGGTGGGTGGGCAGCGGGGAAGAGAGAGGGAGAGGGAGGGAGGGAGGGAGAGAGATAGAGGAAATAATTCGAGAATAAATAAGGTTTTTTAAATTAAACAAGTTAATTACGAGAGTTTTCATATAACTCTCGGTTTTGATATTACTTAATTCCGAGTGTTTTCATATAACTCTCGGTTTTGATCAATTCCTTAAATCCAAGATATTTAGACATATCTCACGGTTTTGATCATTTTATATACCGAGAGATATGTCTAAATATCTCTGTTTGACAGATGTACAATTAATTTTAAATAGAGAAAACCAGGAGATTTGTGTATATCTCTCGGTTTTGAATATTATTACCGAAAGATATACTTACATTTTTCGGTATTACAACTTCATAAATTTTTAAATTAATTGGTGTTTCTCTTTATAATAACCTTGAACAAGAATAGTTTAACACATTTGATATCCTTAAAAGAATACACAATCCCAACACATTCTTATAATCAAACATTACACACATTTATATGATCATCAAACACAAACATACATATATAATTCTCTATATAATCAAACACAATCATATACATTATAACTTTAAACACAATCCTTAATCTTAAAAAAATAACAAACACTTGATTAGATTAGTTAGGTGTTTAGATTAGAAAGTGAAACACCAATTAAATTAACAAATTATGAATTGGTAATACCGAGAGCTTTATAAATTTCTTACGGTTTTGAAGATTATTAACGAAAGTTAATGGTTATGATTTCGGTATTACCACTTCATAAATTGTTAAATTAACTAGTGTTTCACTTTCTAATAACTTTGAATAATACATTTAATATCCTTAAAGCATTATACAATTCCAACACATCCTTACAATCAAAATTTACTCATACCCTTATTATCATCAAACACAAACATACATATACATTTATTTATATAATCAAACACAATCATATACATTATAACATTAAACACAATCTTAATTAGGGGTGGGTCAGTACGGCATACCTTAATGTTTTATTCATATCTTATGTTTTATCGAAAATTTTGGTATGCAAAATATGCATACCTTTACCTTACCTTGATTTCGGTATACCTTGATTTCGATATACTTTAATTTAGGTATACAAAAAATTCATACATTTACATTACCTTAATTTCGGTATACCTTAACTTCGGTAGGATATCAATAATATACATTTGATGCCTATAAAACATATTAACTTCAAAAAAATCAAACTCATTGGTGAGGTAGAGATTTTATATATTGAATAATATTTCAGTATAATTATATTTTAATATTATTCAAAAATTATATTTTAATAATTAAATTAAAATCAAATCTATTTAATTATTTCCTTATAAGTATATATATAATGATAAATGATATATACAGCACCTAAGGTTGTGCAAAAAAACTGGAAAACCGGTAAACCAACCGAACCGATAGTTATCCAGTTTCATTTTAACGGTTTATTGGTTAACCGGTTTTAGCGGTTCCGGTCAACCAGTTAAACGGTTCGGTTTTTAGTTTACCTATTTTTTTAACGGTTTAACCGGTAAATCGATAATAATTTAATTATATATTTTTATATTTTATAATTTGTATTAGTTATTTTATAAATAATACATATATTATAAATAATATTTAATAATCTATAAATCTTTTTATTTTTAAATTTTAAATTATAACTTTTATAGAATTATTTTTAAAAAACATTATAATTTATATAAAATTTTACAAAAATAAATTAAAAACAAACTGAAATCATTTATTCAGATAACCATTATTTTATTATAACTTACCGATTCTATTTCACATTCTATCGGTTGAGAATGAGATTCAATCATATTTGCCTATACTTGGTTGGTCAAAGACAAATAGACATAATGAATTTGAATTTTCTCATAGAATATATAAAAGCTAACAAAAATAACTATAAAATATATTATATTGTTATAATAAAATTATATATTATAACATATTCTTAAATATATCATAATATATATTATGATAATATAATATATTATAATAAAGACAAAAAAAGGATGGAGAATAGTAGAATAGGAAAGTGTCAACGATAATTTTAAAAATATCATTTTATAAATTTATTACTTCAATGAAAAATTTGAATTATTGGTTCCTAGTTAAACCCGGTTAACCGACCAGAACCGACCAAAACCTGTAGAACTAAAACCGGTAAAAACCGATACCATTAATGGTCGATTAACCTGTTTATAAAATAAAAGGCAAAACCGGTCTTAAGTAGAACCGGTTAACCGGCCGGTTAAACACCCCTAACAGCACCCTTTTACAACACCTATATGCAACACCTACTTGATTTGATAACAAAGAAAAAATATTTTTCTCTCTCTTATATTTTTTTCAAGATATATTTTCTATTTCTTGCCAAATTAGGTAGGTATTGTATAAAAGTGTTGTATAAGGGTGTTGTATATATCATTTTTCATATATTATATATATTTTAACTTATAAATACTATTTCGGTATATCTCGATATTCTAAAATTTTAAAAATTTCATACCTTTACCGTAACAATAATTTCGGTATCAGTATCATACCTTACCTTTTTTTGATATACCTTAAAAATTAATATTTTTGATATATTGCGGTACGATATTTTCGATATACCTTTAATATCGGTAATTTTTCTCATCCCTAATCTTAATTCTTAAAAAGTAATACACACTTGATGTGCTTAGAAGTTTAAACAAATAAAATAGCAAAAAATCAAATAAAAAAGGGAATGAATACAGAAAGCAAATTAATTATCTTTTGGTACCTACATTCAAAACCGAGAGATTTTCAAATATCTCTCGGTCCTAACTTTTAGCAGAATATTTTTTGGGAATAGTCAAAAGCGAAATTTTTTCAATAAACCTTCGCAATTACCCTTCCCAACACTTAGAATTGTTTCTAATTTTTTTTGGGAAGAGTCAAAACCAAAGGTTTTCCATTAAATCTTCGCAATTAACACTTCCCAACACTTAGAATTTTTTTCATTTTTTTTGGAATAGTGTAAAGCAAAGATTTTTCAATAAACCTTAGCAATTACCCCTTCCCAACACTTAGAATATTTTTCATTTTTTTTGGGAGAGTCAAAAACGAAGTTTTTCAATAAACCTTCACAATTACTCTCTTCCCAACACTTAGAATTTTTTCAATTTTTTTTTTGGGAAGAGTAAAAAGTGAAGGTTTTTCAATAAACCTTCGTAATTAACCCTTCCCAACATTTAGAATTTTTTCGATTTTTTTAGAAGAGTCAAAACCGAAGAGTTTCCAATAAACCTTTGCAATTACCACTTCCAACACTTATAATTTTTACCATTTTTTTAATAGTCTAAAGAGAATGTTTTCCAATAAACCTTCGCAATTACACCCTCCCCAACACTTATAATTTTTTCTCGTTTTTTTATAAGAGTTAAAAGTAAATGTTTTCAATAAACCTTCGCAATTACCCATTCTCAACACTTAGAATTTTTTCCATTTTTGTTGGGGAATAGTCAAAAGAGAAGTTTTTTAATAAACATTCGCAATTACCCATTCCCAACACTTATATTTTTTTCTATTTTTGTTGGAGATGAATCAAAAGCAAAGGTTTTTCAATAAACCTTCGAAATTATCCCTTCCCAATACTTATAATTTTTTCCAAATTTTTTTGGGAAGAGTCCAAAGCGAAGGTTTTTCAATAAACCTTCGCAATTACCACCTTCCCAACACTTAGAATTTTTTTCAGTTTTTGTGGGAAAAGTCAAAAGTAAAGGTTTTTCAATAAACTTTCGCAATTACCTCTTCCCAACACTTAGAATTTTTTTTAGAGTCAAAATCAAAGGTTTTTTAATAAACCTTCGCGATTACCCCTTCCCAACACTTAAAATTATTTTCTAGTTTTTTTTGGAAGAGTTAAAACCAAAGGTTTTTCAATAAAATTTTGCGATTACCCCTTCCTAACACTTAAAATTATATTCTAGTTTTTTTTAGAAGAGTCAATACTGAACATTTTAAATAAATTTCTCAAATAAGGCAAGCCAATACCCATACAATAACATTCATAAACCAAAACACAATAGTAATTCTAAAATTCTAAACCAAAGTCAATCATCCAAACAACCTGTTATCAGTCAAAACAAAATGTACCCAATTATCCAAAAACATATTATCAATCGAACCAAAACGTTTATAATTCTTCAATACATTAAAAATGTACTATGTAGATTGGGGGAGGAGGGGGTTGATTCTGCCTCATGAAGAATTCAATTTGTTGTTCATATTTCTCAAATCTTTGCGTCCTTTGCACCCTCTCCGCTTTGATTTCACTAAGCATTTGCGCTCTTTTTATATCCCTCAATTTAATTTGCTCCAATGCCAACGCCATGTGTCTCACATTCGCCTTTAACTTTTCATTCTCATCCTCCTCATGTGTAACATCAGCCATCGGGTCCATGACAAACACCGTGTCTCTAAAAGTCTCTCCTCGGATTGTAAGGTCATTTGATTGAGCTAGTAGGTTGTAGAATGACTTGTGTGGTCTCTTTGGTGTTTTCCGCATACGCGACCATTCAGTCATCCTGAATGCATATCATTAATAAATTGGGCTTTCATTTCTCTATTCTTCATATATATAACATATATGAATTTAACCAAAATAAAAATGAAATCCTAATTAATACAACGACCTAAGACATATTTGAATCTAACCAAAATTCGAACAAAAATCAACCATAAACACATATTAATCTAACCAAAATTTAAACAAAAATCAATCCTAAACATATATGAATCTAACCAAAACTCAAACAATATCAACCATAAATCTAATATATACTAACCAAAATCAACCCTAACTCTAACATATACTAACCAAAATTAAAACAAAATCACCCTAAATCTAACATATACTAACCAAAATTAAAACAAAATCATCTAAATCTAACATATATATATATATATATCTAACCTATAATAACCTTAAGTTGAAGAATCTACAGCGGCGAGAGAGCGAAGAGCGGAGAGAGAGAGGCGTCTGAAATAATCGGGAAAAGAAAAGGGGATCTAATTTTAATTAGTAAGGTTTTTACCGAGAGTTCTTCTAAAACTCTTGGTAATGACTTTTGGAAATAATCAAAACCGAAAGTTTTTTAATAAACCTCCGCAATTACCCATCCCCAACAATTTTTTCTGGGGAAGAGTCAAAACTGAAGGTTTTCTAATAAACCTTCGCAATTGCCCCTTAGAATTATTTTTAATTTTTTTAGGAAGAGTCAAAATCAAAGGTTTTTCAATAAAACTTCACAATAACCCCTTCCCAACACTTAGAATTGTTTTCAGTTTTTTTGGGAAGAGTCAAAACCGAAGGTTTTCCAATAAACCTTCGCAATTACCTCTTCCCAACACTTATGATTATTTTTGGGTTTTTTTGGGAAGAGTCAAAACCAAAGGTTTTCCAATAAACCCTCGCAATTAATACTTCCCAACACTTAAAATTATTTTCGTTTTTTTTTGGAAGAGTCAAAACCGAAGGTTTATTGAAAAACCTTCGCAATTACCCTTCCCAACACTTCGAATTATTTTTGGTTTTTTTTGGAAGAGTCAAAATCGAAGGTTTATTGAAAAACCTTTGCACTTACCCAATTGGGCAGAGTCAAAATTGAGGGTTCTTTGAATAACCTTCGCATTTACTTCCAACACACACTTAGATTTTTTTCTTTTTTTGGAAGAGTCAAACCCGAAAGTTGCATGTAAAACTTTCGGTGAAGATTAATATCACCGAAGGTTTTACACACCTCTCGGATCCTATTTTAAATCAGACAAGTTTTTCTCTCTCGGGATCAATATCGAGAGTTTTACAAAACTCTTAGTAACATTTGTCAGTAAAGACATCTTTTTTAATAGTGGCAACTATTTGGATCATGTTTGATCTATCCCAATCATTTTTTATCAAAATCAAAATTTTCAAAAACAATTGATATTTTGAGTTCTTGATTTGGTCAAAACGAACATCCAGTGTTTTTGTTTTGGTATCAGTCAAGTAAATGAGATATAATAGAAACTATTGGATAACTTCTTTTCTCCTCAAAGCAGCCTTCAAATCAAAAAACTATTTTTTTATCACAAAATGTTTTAAACGATTTGATCATCCAGATTGATTAATACCTTGAGATGATGATCAACATGTTCCTAAGAACTTTTTGAAGCTACCTAAACCCTTTGATCAATGAATCTAAGCTAAAAAATCGAATTTAAAAAATTAACTTTTTTGTTCTTGAACCGAGACTTGTTAGCCTAGAACCGAGAGATCTGACCGAGGATCCTCGGTCCGAACCAAAACCTAAGACCAAGAAATTCGAACCTACGACCGAGACCCATGACCGAGAATTTCAATAGGACCGAGAGATCCAACTGATGTTCTTAAGCTAGGACCATGAATTCTTACATCTAGGACCGAGAGGTTCAACCTAGGACCGAGAGGTCCAATCTAGAATCGGGAGGTCCAACCTAGGACCGAGAATTCCAAGAAATATGACTAAGAAGTCCAAACTCAAGACCGCCTAAACCTAGGAACGAAAGACTTAGCCTACAGCTAACCCATAACTAATGGGTTTGTACACCTAACTGAGGATCTTATCCAAGGACCGAGTCCTTAGAACCTAGACCGAGGGATTTTGACACTTCGACTAAAGATCCCAGGCTTCGACCTAGATTGAGGGTTTTAAGACCCCGATCCACAAACACAAACCCAAGGCCTATGACTCTATTCCTAAGGCCTATTTGGTTCCCCTTTGCAAAATCTAAAATTATTTTTGTAATTTTGGAACTTCAAATCATTTTCCAAAAATCTCGAAAAATTAAAAAATGCTTTTAAAATATTTTTGGAATATTTCCAAAAAATATTTTGATAAAGGTTTGTATGGGATTTATGTTTAACTTAATGCCTTTAAAAATGAGTGATGTTCTTCAGATATTTCCTTAAGTCAACGACATCAACAACAAGTATCAACATTTAATATTATTATTGCAATATTTAAATAACGCACAAAACTTATGCATGATTAGAACCGTAAGATTATTGGTAAAAATAAAATATGATATAACCAATTTTCAAATGCCAAATTTATAAGTATAGACGTTTTTAAAATGGGTACGGAGTATGAAACGCGAAATCCCTTTCCCGAGTATCACCAAACTACGAACTAAAATAAACTATGGCCAATGCGTTTATACATGAATGCCAACTTTTATTGATTTAAACAAAATCAATTGACGACTCTATTTCAAAATAAATAATCTTCTAAATTATTTATGTTTAATTAATTTAAACCAATGAATTTTTAAAATAAAATTGTGATTTGATTATAACAAAGTAGTTTTATTTAAAAGAAAAATCCTAACACGCAAATTGAGTTTAAAAATTTTCGAACCTTAAGTTTTTTCGCAAAACCTAATAAAAAATATTTTTCTAGGGGTTACACTAACATACATATTAGTTAATATTGGTTAATAATATGATTATTAGTATAAATTCATAAAAAGTTTGATAAACTAGTTATTTGTATAATACATGGATAATGACATATTGTATATAAATTTGTTTAATAGACGATTATGTGTTTTTTGGTCTAATTTTCTTTTTTTATAGAAAAATAGTTAATTAAGAAATTGAAGAATTGATGTCATGAATAATTATCTATAATATTTAGTTAGTTTTATATTTAATTAAAGATAAATGGTCATTATTCTAATTATTAAATAATAATTAATATTCTTACAAATTATTATATATTTTATAAAAGCATGTTTAATGATATATTAAGTTGTTTGGTTAATGATATATGACATATTATTTGTTCCATTATGTTTGATTATATATATATATATATATATATATATTTGTTATTGGTGTGTACAGTGGCGGACCTAGAAATGTTTTCTCGGGGGGGCCAAATACATAGTAACGTAGCATTTTTTTGTCGATCAAATAAATGCATTTTTTAATTAAAATTTTACTTGGTAATTACATAAAAATACTAACAAACACAATTACAAAATACTAATAAGCACAATTACTAAATTATTCTTGTCCATTAGTTGGTACAAAAGAAGATAAATTTATTCTACGAGATTCCATTTGTTGAAAATATTGCAATATTGGCTCATTTTCAATTGTTGAGAAAATATATTTCTTAACATATACAACTAAACTATCATTCATCCATTCATCTCCCAATCGATTACGCAAACCAGTCTTCACGGTCTTCATTGTAGAAAAAACTCTTTCAACGGATGCAGTTGCAACTGGTAAATTAAAGCCAACTCTATCAATCGATAAACTAATGGAAAGACTATATGTTTTTTTCTTTTATAACTAATTTCTGAACAAAAATTCTCAAGTCTTTAATTGGAGAAAATTGAGGATAATCCTGCAAATTAAATAAGTAAGCCCGAAGTTGTTGTTCCAAAAATAAATAATCATTGCCTGTGAAATCTTCGGAATAAAGTTTGGCAAGACGAATGAGTTTATGAATATCAAATCTGGAGAATGAATTTCTAGGATGAAGACATGATATGCCATCAAGTAATTCTGTATTAACTTCTGAAAAACGATTATTCATTTCTTATATAATCAAGTCAACAACCTAGCATTAAATAATAAATAATAACTATTAATAGATAATATATTAACTATTAATAGATAAGAAATAATATTTATTATACCTGACAAAATATTTCCACACGATAATGATGAAGATTAGTGATGAGTTCCCATTTTCCTCTTCGTTTACCATTGCTATCAATTATCATATGCTCATTCATATCAAGTATTAAGATCGAGTGTAATTGACAAAAACTGTTAACTTGGTCCAAAATATCATGTCATCCATCTTCTCTAAATTTTTGTAATTGATTTTTCGAACTCGCAATCAATGATATGGCTTGAACTATATTTTGATCTCCTCTTTGTAAGCAAAGTGATAACTCACTTGTAATTCCCAATAAATTTTTCATCAAATGCAACACAAAAAACAATTTCATAAAAAACTAACTATATAAAAAATATGAAAATCTAATTTAATAGGTTTCAGCCTAATTTTATAAGAATATAAAAAAATAAAAAAATATTAATAAGAACAAACATACAAAAACGTGATAAACATATATTATCAAATAAATAGACACTCGAGATTACGATTATAGAATATACATATAAAAATAATATATCAAATTCTTTATTTAAATACTGAACAAAACCAATGTAACTATTTTAACTTGTTTATTAATATTAATTTATATTTTCTTATAATTTTTTGAAATAGTTTAAAATTAAGAAATATATAAAACTATTATTATTTTAATTTTTATATTTTACCCTTATAAGTAATTTGTATTATTATATTGAAATAAATAAAAAAATAATGTATAATTATTATATAAATATAATTTTAAAATAAATAATATTATTATATAATTTACATTATTTTATATATAATTTTTTATACTTTATTTATATAAATAAATCTTATTTATATATTAATTAAAATTTATGTATTATTATAAATATTTGTATATTAGAAAATATTGTTAGTATAAAATAAAATATTAATAATAATTATTTTAATAAAATTATATTTAAAATTAAAATAATATAATTATGAATTAGTTTATAGATAAATTATATTTTAAAATATAATAAATAAATTAAAGGTGAGGCCAGGGTTTGATCACTTGACCCGTTCAGCTACAAAGCCAACTAGACTAAGAGTTACTTGTTATATATATATATATATATATATATATATATATATATATATATATATATATATATATATAAACAAACTATTTTAAGGTTGGGGGAGGCTCGAGCCCCCCTTGTAGGTCCGCCACTAGGTGTGTATATATTTGTTGTTGGCAATAATTAAAGTAAAAATAAGAAACATAATAAAATTTTGTTCAGTCAATCTTTAATGAAAGGAATAAATCATTGATATTTTTTTGGGAGTGGGAAATAACTTAGCGTCATTTCATTAAAAATTCTCAAAAACGGGAAAAAAAAAAGAGTTTAAGTAATCATTCTAGACAGGCTTAGTATGATTTTGAAGTCGTAACATTCT
This sequence comes from Impatiens glandulifera, assembly GCF_907164915.1. Lineage (NCBI taxonomy): Eukaryota > Viridiplantae > Streptophyta > Magnoliopsida > Ericales > Balsaminaceae > Impatiens > Impatiens glandulifera. The sequence continues at coordinate 1,567 of NW_025919682.1, read as the reverse complement.
GAGTAAAAGCTAAAAAGCTAAAAACGTAAATGAATTGTCTAATTACAATGCTTTCAATTCTAGTGAGTTTAACGGTAAATTCCAGTTCCTACAGATATTTCAGTTCTTCTCCGTGCTTGGAATTCTTCTCCACATTCCCGCGAGGGTGCTGCAATCCGATACAATATCTTTCCATATCTCTTCAACGCTCCTACGGGCTCTTTCATATACCCTTGCATTCTGTTCTTTCCAAATGTTATACACCACTACTCCAAAGCCGTACTTGAACACGTTTGTTGCAAATCTATTTCCCTTGGCTTTGAGTAGTGTCGCTTCTATGATTTCATTTCATTCGCCCCGGAAACTAATCAGCTCTAGACTTTTATAGAATCTGTCCCAAAGCTCTAAAACAATATAGCAGCTCCCGAATAGGTGATCTATGATTTCTTGATTTCCTCTGCATATAAGACAACTTGCATTTGGGATGCTCATATATTTGTTGATACGATCACGAGTGTTGAGTCTTTCCCAGAAGGCGAGCCATAGGATTAATTGGTGTCGAGAAATAATCTTCGTTGACCATACAAGAGGAGCCCATTCTACTTTTTGCACTTTTTCCCGGGTTACCTCACATATTTTCTTCGATATCAGCTTCTCATTGTCCTCAGTTTTCCATTAATGAATATTCGGTCTGTCGTGGAGTTGTATGTTACTTATATGATCAAGTATCCTCTATCTTTCTAGATTTCTTCTCAATAGTGAGTCCCAATTCCCGTCTTTAATGTCTCTGATTTTCGCTTCTGCGCAGTCCCTTCTAATACGGGTATTTTGAAACTCCTCCTTGTGGATGATAGGCTGGTTTTCGAACTAGAGGTCATGCCAGAATAGAGTGCATTTACCGTCCCCAAGACGGATTTCATAAAGATCTGCAATATCGCTTCTTTGTTTAAGAATATTTTTCAGAGACCAGCTCATACCTTCATGAATTTTGCAGGTCCAGATGTTGGTTTTGTATTTCATAAACCTCGTATGCACCCATTTGATCCATAGTGACTCTTGATTGCGCTCTAAATCCCACAGATGCTTGAAGGTGAGAGCTTTGTTCCACTCGATACATTTCTTCAAGCTGATGCCTCCATCATCCTTTGGCTTGAAGAGAGCGGTCCATTTGACTTTCTTTTCTCCTCTTCCGCTACTTCCCCAGATAAAGTTCCTCGTAAATGTGTCGAACTCCTTCATTACCTTCTTTGGAATGACCATCTAATGCGCCCAATAGCCAACTATTCTCATGACCACGGTTTTGATAAGTTCGATCCTCCCTGCATAAGAAAGTTTTTTGCTTCCCAGCCAGATATCGTGTTTTTTACCTTTTCAATCAGCGACTTGTAGTGTGAGATCTCGATTTGCTTCGCGGTTAACGGAATTCCTAAGTACCTTATGGGAAAGTTGTCTTCCTTGATGCCCATGATCTTGAAGATGTCCTGCTTTGTTTCTTCCTTCATGCCTCCATAAAACATCACACTTTTTCTTTCATTAATATTTAAATCTATAACCTCAGAAAAGAACGTTAGTGCAACCCTAATAGTTT
>NW_025919681.1:0-57004 GCF_907164915.1 Impatiens glandulifera | reverse complement strand
TCAATTGCTTAGAGTCTCTTGTACTCTGGTACTATAGGCGACCGTCCAACGGACACATGCCACGTGTCCACAAAGAAGATTCGATCGTTGGTGTCCTTCTACTACAAATAGATGCTCAAAGACAACGAACAACTTACTTGTTCCCTTACGAAGTACCTAACTTACAATCTTGCTCTTACTCTTACTGACTTCTTACATCCTTCAAGATCAAGAGAGAAATTCAATTACTGTCTAGCTGTGAGAATATTGTAAGTTGAACAGAGGTTTTTCTGTTCAACAGAGAGTTAGCTAGCTTAGTGAATTGTATTTGATTCAAAAGTATTTAGTGTATATCCTTCCGGTGGTGGAAGAAAGGTGACGTAAGAGTTTTATCTCTGAACATCCATAAAACTCTCTATATTCTTTACCTTCTGCCTTTTACATTCGGTTGTCTAAAGCTTCAAATCCGACGAACATTTCCGCACTTGAATTTGTTTTAAGAGTTTAGAGGATTTGTAAAGAATAGAAACAAATACTAATCCCTCACAAAATTATTATCAAATAGTTTATCATAAGTTGTTAACAATAGTCAGAATCTAGTCTCTATTGCTAGCACTAATCCCAACACGTTCCCTATTCAGATACGTCTAAGATGGATGAGTAGGCTCTCAGCCATTTAAACGAACTTATGGAGGAATGTTGCTCAACCGCTCTTCAATATTTCCATAGAACGGAGTCCTCCAAGTCCGTTACCCTCCGTGCTCCCGCACCCATGGCTGATCTAAATCACTTCGATAAGGATGAGCCGATACTTCAAAGTGATGAAATCCATCTGTTCTAAGATGACACTCGCCATATCCTTCGTACTAATGAGAGGGTCACTACTGATAATGGTGAGGAACCTGTGTATTATAAAGAGGAATCCACTGTCGAAGCCTTCGTACCATTCATCGAGGAAAATCAGGAGATTATCAATGAAGTGTTCGTGGTTGACGTTATCCTGTCAGTTATTGAGAAAGAACAAATAATGTCTAAAGAAGAGTCTGTTGTTGATACCAATCCTTCTCCTCCTTCTCAATCTGAAAAAGTTTTTAAGTAATCGCTGAACTGTCATCCGAGGAGCAAGAGCGTACAGAGAAAGAAACTGAACTACAAAGCATTAAGTAGCCATCTCTGGCTATCTCCATTCATAGTAAGTCCTCCAACTCTAAGGATTTATTGAGACTTATCAATAAGCTTCTCCTCACGTTGAAAAACCAGACCGATCCATCGAGTTAGTATTCATGCTGAACATATGCGATTTGTCCCTGTTGATTCCCAGCTTTCTATCCATTCTTATTCCGAAGAAGAGTCTCCAAGAACATTGGACATCCGCCAAATTGTCATGGAGGCTCTAGCTCCATTATAGTAGACCTTTCAATCCTTTAACTCCAGGTTGGAACGTATAGAGAACTTGTCTACATCATCATCGGCTGCGCATGCTGCACTAACTATGGCTCATAGGATAACAGACGGAGACATTATGGGAAATACGCAAGAGCTATTGAAGATGAGACAACAACTAACCAGGATGGAATCTCTTTTCAGCACGAATCTCAATCTTCATGGAGGGACTTAATCTTCAGTTGATCTTCTTTCTTCTCAAATGACGGAAATTTCCAAGTTTCTAAATGCTGCAGAATTGGAGAGAATGGAAGAGGCTGTTGCAGCTGCCAAAAGATTTCAAGACGAAGAAAATGTAGCTGTTGAGGCCACCAGTTCTGACAAGGTTACCTTGGAAGAGATTGCGAATTGTGGGAGGTCTCACTCTCGCAGTTATCGTTCCAAAAGTAAGCCCTCTTCAAGAGGTTAGATAGTTGCTCATAACAGGTCTGATTGTGCTCAACGAGGCGGTGGTTCTCAAGCTCAAAGAAGAAGAGGACGTGGACAAAATTCTGACGGTCGTGTAGGAGGAGACTTTGTTACTAAATTGATGGAGGACATCGAAGAAGATCAAATAGGGAGGGATCTTAAACCTTTATCGTCTTATGTCTCTTTATTTTACAAACAATCTTAATCTTGTTGAATTATGTGTGATTGATTGGTTGCATTTCTTGGCTTAGTTATCAAACAGGGAAAATCTACTAATATATGATTAAGATGTAATCAATCATTGGTTTTGATCATTCAAAAAGGAGAAAGTGCTAGATTTATATTATTCTCTTTGATAATTTATTCTGAACAATCAAAGAGGGAGAAATTGTTATATTAAAGTCGTTAATTAACTTAGGATAATTAATCGACGTTATAAAACTACCGGGTTTGATAATTTAGTTTAAATAATCTAAAAGGGAGAAATTATTGGGTTAAAATTGGTTCTCAATTTAAGTACATTAAATAAGACTAAGTTATGTCACATTGTGTTTGTGCAGGATTAACTTAGAAGAAAGCGTAACCGAATTGTCTATCTAGATTCGGCTATAAATAAATGATGCGCATCCGGCTATTTATTGTCTATTCACGTTACGCGTATGAATATTTATTGTCTATCCACGTTCGGCTATAAATAAATATTTGCGTCCGTCTATTTATTGTTTATCCACGTTCGGCTAGAAATAAATATGCGTACCTGGTTATCTATTGTCTATCCACGTTCAGCTAGAAAAAAATTTGCACATCCGGCTATTTATTGACTATTCACGTTCGGCTAAAAATAAATATGCACGCCCAACTATTTATTGTCTATCCACATTCGGCTAGAAATAAATATGCGCGTCCGGCTATCTATTGTCTATCCACGTTCGGCTAGAAATAAATAAGCGCATCCGTCTATTTATTGTCTATCCACGTCCGACTAAAAATAAATATGTGCATCTAGCTATTTATTGTATATCCACGTTCTGCTAAAAATAAATATGCGCGTCTGGCTATTTATTGTATATCCAAGTTTAGCTAGAAATAAATATGCGCATCCGGTTTTTTTTGTCTATCCAGATTCGACTACATATAAAGAACCATTTTCGGCTACTTATCTTCCTATCCAAGATCATCTACTTAATGGAAGATGCGCATCCAATTAGAATTCTCGGTTATCCCGAATGAATTCCCTGTTCGACTACTCATTCATTAAGCGCTTTCAGTTACTTAATTGTGAAAATAACCTAAGCATATACCCAACTCATCAACTGAACCCGTTATGTGCAGTCTGACACATCGGATGTAGTAATCGAATAAAAAGATGACACGTTAGCTTTCCAATACACCACGATCAAGAATATTATGCGCACTACCCACTTTCAGTACAATCATCCTTCAACGAATATTTTTTATGGTACTATTCTGGAGCTCATCCAACTGAAAGAGGACAAGTGTCCATTGAAGCAAATCTATTTTTGTCAATTGCCTATTTAAGGAGAAGTTGGACACACCTACTATTCTCTATAAAGTACCCAACCTCTCAGTTTCTAAAAGTCTACAAGTTTTCTAGATCATTAAGATGTATTACATTCACTGATATTTCAGTGTGAGATTCAATATTGTAAGTTAAATAGAGGTTGTTATGTTTAACAGAGTGTGTTGTGCTAGGAGTTTAGAAACAACCAGTGTTTAAGACCTGGTTTTTAACTGGATTTGTGTAGAGATTCTATTCAAATCAAATATTCTAGTGGAATGCTTTTCGAGGTCGAGAATAAGGGGTGACGTAGGAGAGTTTGCTCCGAACATCCATAAACAAACTTTGTGTCTTGTGTTCTTCGAATTCTAAATCTTCCGACCCTTTATCTGCCGCTTCAAGTCTAAACAAACAGTTCCTCACTTGACTCGTTCAAGAGTTTGTAAAGACTAGTGAAGAATAGAAACAAATATTATCTTCTAACAAAGATAATATCAAAGTGAAGTAAGTGTGGTTAACAAAGCATTATAACCCCCAACCGTTGTTAACTCCTTTCCTAACAAGTTTTCTCTTCTAGAATCTCTAACTTATTAAATAATGTATTGATGCTCTGTTTCATAGGCTCTAGAGCTTCAATAATAAAGTTGCGAAGATCAATGGTTTATCGAGAAGACACCTTAGGGAAATTGGGAGTAGAAGAGATAATGTGGGAGCCAGCCGGGACAGATCGAATAGGGGAGGCTCGAATACTTACTTGAATGGAAGACCGTTCTGGCTCTTTATCTTGAGATGAGGCTAGAGGATCACTAATCATAACTCGAGACTCGTTATTTGCGCCTTCAATCTCGTCGCGCATATCCTTGATAAATTCCGACACTTCTTTAGAACTGGGAGTTTTGTTTGAGTGGGATTTCTTGGATGATGGAGGGGTGGATCGTTTCTACTATGACGATCTATTCAGACGGTTCTCTTCAGACGTCTCCTAGTCTGAGATTGATTGAACATACAAGGCCTTTTTAGAGACATGAACTGAGTGCTTCTTAGCAGTCGTGGAAGGCACCTTCTCAGCAAACGACTTCTACTCAGAACGGATGAACTGCTCAAGAGCAGATGAGAGCTTCTTCTCAGCAGCTTTGAGGTCACCTCCTCAACAACGGAGGAGAGCTGTTGTTCAACAGTATGAAGAGTCGTCTCCTCTTCAACTAAAGAAGTTTGCTGATACTTAGTAGTTAAAAGAGAAACCTTCTCTTCAACTAATGGAGGATGCTGCTTCTCAGTAGAGATAGGAAGTTGTTGCTTAGTAGTGAGAAGGTCAAGCAGACGCCTCTCCTCAATAGATCGAGTAGGAGGAGGTTGCAACTATTCAACGAAAGTCAGCTCCTCTTCAGCATCTGAGCTATTCATCTCGACATTGGACGCCTTGTTACGAAGTTCGTCAGTCTTGGACGACTTTGTGCCGTGAATAAAGCACAAAGCTATTGAGTTGTATGAGTCCAAGACTCACTACAAATGGCTATTAACTTTGTCGTCTACCCGGGCCGTCTTCTCTAAGGGATTATAGTTGGCCTCCCTTTTGTTGAGAATCGGGAACAGGGAACGCCCTCTAGCGGTTGCGACAACGATCTCTCATCACTTTGGAGTCTTGTTAATATTCTTGGTGCCGGTCCAAGAGAGGACTAACAACTTAAGTAGCACTTTCCACTGCTTACTCAGATTGGCGCCTTTAATGACTTCACTAAATAGCGTGTGGAGTCTTATCCTAAGTCATTGGTCAAATGCAGTTGACTCAACTTCCTCTATGACGAGGTCAAGAGATTTCTTCACCTCCGATAGAGATTGGGGGCAGGGACATGTTCCTTGAAGGCGATACTCTGTCCAGTTTGAACTTCTCTTAAAATTGCCGCAGGAGAAGAGACGGAGAAGGGAAGTGCTTTCTTTGAAACAACAACTTTAGTTTGAGGGGAAGTAGCCGGTTCTGCAGCAGGAGTCTGAACACTTGTTGTTTTGGCTGTAGGACCGGCTGGTTCCCTACAAGGATCTTCAGTAGGGGTCTCAACAGATTTATCGACAATAATAATATTAGCTGGCTCAACAGCTGGTGGTTCAGTTTATTCTTCAGTAGTGGGAACAACGGGCACTTCTGTAAGAGAGGGAATAAGAGTCACCTTAATAGAAGTTTCTGATGCAGGAATATCAGCAGTCTAACCAATAGGCTTGACAGACGCTGGTATTTCAGATTGATTCTCAGCGAACGCCTCAACAGGTGCTATAGCCGAAGGCAGAACAGAGGCTACCAAAGAAGACACCTTTTCAATAGAAATTTCTTCCAATCTGGACTTCTTTAAAACAGAGTCAACCTCAGCAGTTTCTCCGACAGAGGCACGTTTATGGTTTGTGGTGCTTGCAGTCGACTCCTACACTTGCACCTTTCTCCTCTTTATAGGGGTTTTACGACCAGAGGTCATAGGGCGCTTGGATAGAGTGGTCGGCTTACCACTTGATTGCGGGACGAATGAGTTGGACTTATTTTCTTTAACCACCTTCATCCGAATGATTTAGTTCCCAACAGTGCTGCAGTTCATGATCCTGTTCACATTGATGGAGGTATCTTGGCCTAAAGGCACCTGTAAATGCTTAAAAACTCTTCTGAGTTGGACTGAGAAGCCCACACTCTACTTCTTCGGCATAGACACCATTAAGCACAGAGTGGATAATAGGATGGATGACCAGTTGATAGCCATTCCATTTGATATGGACACCATAATCTCAAATCTCTCTTGTGTGTAGGCGTCGAACGACCCCACTCTCCCTTGAAGAGATATTGCGACAATATCACTAAGAAGACAATATTCAGACTTGAAATACTTCTTCTTCCCATGAACCGAGTCGGGAATAGAGATGTCTGAAAAGATGGCTTGCATCTCCGAGATATCCTCGGTTGGAATCTCATCAAATAAAGTAAGGCCTTCCGTCAGAATCCTATGAATCTGGACAAAAAGACCTTTGAAGATAGATATTTCAACACCCTTCACTGTTGTTGTAATGGAGTTTCCGACTAGCATTCCGGATGAAAAGAACTCACGAATCTCCTATTCGTGAAGAATGAATGGACCGCCTAAAAACTTCCTAAGGCCGAAAGCCTCCAAATTTCTAAACATCGCCATAATCGTCGGTAACCCTAAAGCGTACACCGATTCAAAGTCCAACTGCATTGTATTTTGAGCGAAAGAGATTATCTTAGCATTTTAGGGTTTAGATGAAAACTAAAGAAGAAGCTTTTTCTTGAGAGAAGGTAGAGTGAAAGACAAGATTTAGGGTTTTAGAAAACACAAATGGAAGGTGAGACGTTTTAGGCGTGCAACGCACCCTTTTATAGAGTCTAACCGACACGAGTCTTAAAAGACATCATTAATAAAAGACGAATATGCTTGTGGTAATGAATCGTCAGGCCTATATATCACATTTTTAATCATGAAAGGCACATGTCTTCATGATATTCGTTCTTTGAGATATTTATAAGATATTTAAATTATCTTTGAAATATTTTCCCTCTAAGAATTTTGAAATGTGACTGTTTACTATATGAAGGGAAAAATAAAATGACAGCGCAATGATACATTAAAGACAATTGTCCAATTCGACTTAAGAAGAGGCGTATAAAGAGCACTTGTATACAAACGTTTGTTTATGTTGTCCGCATACCTTGCATATAGTTAAAGTAAGACGTCTGTTTGAAAGGCGTCTGACTATGCAGTTTTTTAAGCATAGCCCGTCTGATACACAATGTCGCCAGACGATTGTTCTATTCAACATGATTTGAGACACCCGTCTTAATACGCTTGCTTAGTTATCTTATAAATAAATTCCCCCTCAATTTGTGCATACTCAATTAACTTAATTTAGGTATAAAAGAACAAAACATTTCTAATGTAAGAAAACTTTGTCTGGAGGAGTGGCTTCATGAAGATGTCGGCCACTTGTTGATCTGTTGGCACATATTCCAGCTGAATATGCTTCTAAGCAACATGATCCCAGATGATATGATGACGGATGTCGATATGCTTCGTCCGAGAGTGAAACACCAGATTATATGTGACCGAGATAATGCTGATGTTGTCGCAGAAGATGAGAGACTCATCTACCTAGATGCCAAAGTCTCTCAACTACTATTGGACCCACATCAATTGAGCACAACAGCTGCCCGCGTTAAGATATTATTCTTCTGTTGTAAATGCGGTGATAGACGTATTCTTCTTGATAAACCAAGAGATCATAAGATCACCAAGGAACTGACAAGTTCCACTAGTGCTCTTTCGATCGATTTTTTTATCCGCATCAAAATAACTTATTAAATTTAAACCGGAATCCTTCGGATACCACAATCCCACATTTTGAGTTCCTTTTAAATATTTCAAAATACGCTTAGTAGAAATATAATGAAATTGTTTAGGATTAGACTGAAATCTTTCACAGACAACGACATCAAACATGATGTCTGGCCGGTCGGCTGTTAGATATAGCAAAGATCCGTTGATTCCTGTATAGGCTTTGATTGTGACACACTGGCCATCTTCATCCTTATTGAGTTTGCTAGATGAGTGCATGGGTATTGAGGCAGCTGAGCAGCTCTCCATGCCGAATTTCATAAGTAGTTCCCTAGTATACTTCACTTGATTGATGAAGATGTCATCTTCAAGTTGACAAACTTGAAGACCAATGAAGAACTTGAACTCACCCATCATGATCATCTCAAACTTGTCCTGTATTAACTTAGAGAATTTCTCACATAATTTGGGGTTAGTTGACCCAAATATGATGTCATCCACATAAATTTAACAAGCAATATATACTAATATTTAACAAATCTAAAGAGTGTTTTATCTATTATGCCAATAATAAAATCATGCTCAAATATAAAATTAGTCAAAGTGTCATACCAAGCTCTAGGAGCTTCCTTAAGACCATATAAAGCTTTATCTAGTTTGAAAACATTATTAGGCATAGAATGATTTTGAAAATCAGGAGATTGTTCAACATAAACATCTTCATTCAATAAATCGTTAAGAAAAGAACTTTAACATCCATTTGATAAACTTTAAAGTTTTTAAATGTTTCATAAGTTAGGAAGATTCTGATAGCTTCAAGTCTAGCTACAGGGGCGAATGACTCCTCAAAGTCAATTCTTTCCTCCTGTCTATAGCCTTGACCTATCAATCTGACTTTATTTTTCACAAATAAGTCATCTTCTCTTAGCTTGTTTCTAAAAACCCATATAGTTCCAATAACCGATTGATCATTCAAATTGATGCACAACTTTGTTTCTTTCAAATTTATTTAATTCCTCTTGCATGTCAATGATGCCCAACTTAACTTAGATGCCTAACTTTTTTTTTCAAATTGATTTAATTCCTCTTGCATGGCATTGATCCAATCCAGATCAATCAAAGCTTCATCGATTTTCTTAGGCTCAATTTGAGAGATAAAAGTAGTGTTTTCAAATTCATTCATTAATTGTTTTCTTTTTCTAAAAGGTGCATTAGGATTACCTATTATTTACACTGGTGGATGATTTATGTTCCATTTGAAGTACGGTCCTAGAGTGTTAGACGTCTGGTTATCTGGCTCCGTAACATCCGAATTGTCATCAACCTGCTAACTTATAGTCTGGTTGTCTGGTTGGATATCAACTGGTTCAGCCGACTGATTAGACGTATTGTTTCTATTGACCAAAACTTCATCAACACTATCAGATTGAAGATTATAAGCTTCTAACCTGTTAGCAATTTCAATGATTTCGTTAGAATTACTTTCAACAAATTCATCAAAAACGATATGGGTAGATTCTTCAATAGTTAGAGTTTGTTTATTAAACACTCTATAAGCTTTACTAACTGAAGAATAACTTAACATTATTCCAGCATATGCTTTAGCATCAAAAGAAATCAAATAATTTTTCTCATTGTTATGAATAAAGCACTTATATCCAAATATCCTAAAATATGAAATTTTAGAACTTTACCATAAAATATTTTGTATGGTGTTTTATTAAAACGTTTATTAATCATTGACCTGTTTTGAGTATAACATGATGTGTTTATGGCTTCTTCCCACAATTCATGAGAAACACCAGAATCAGCTAGCATAGATCTCGCTGTTTCTTTTAGTGTCTTATTCCTCCTTTCAGCAACACCATTTTGTTATGGAGTTCTAGCACAAGGCAAATCGTGTCTAATCCCAGATTCCTCAAGGAAGGAATACAAGTGTCTGTTGGTGAACTCAGTTCCTCTATCACTTCTTATTTATATGATGCTTAAAGATTTTTCATTTTGAAATCTTCTAAGGATACTGATCAAGTTTTCAGTAGTTTGATCCTTAAAAACCAAAAACATTACCCAAGTAAATCTAGAATAATCATCAATTATGACAAGGGTATATTTTTCCCCTAAATTGGGATTGGACCAAACAGATACATGTGCAATAATTCTAGGCACTCGTTGGATTGGATATTCCTTTTGATTTTGAAAGTTGATCTGACTTGTTTGCCCATCTGACAAGCAGGACATATCTTATTTTTTATAAACTTCAGTTTAGTTATTCCAGAAACTAAATCTTTTGAACAGATTTAATGGTTTTAAAATTAAGGTGGTTTAATTTTTTATGCCATATCCAATTTTGATCATTCTTGGTTATCATGCATAGATGATCAGAAATCTTATTTTTCTAATTCATCTTATAAGAATTTCCTACCATATTTCTTATCAGCAGAGTATTACACTATTGATTTTTTACAAGACATGCATAATTTTGAAAATCTACAATAAAACCATTATCACACATTTGACTAATACTAATCAAGTTATAGCATATATTTTCTACCAGCAACACGTTGTTTTTTTTTTGGAAAACGGTTAGAACCATTTCATTAAAATCCCAAAAGTCGGAGGGTCAAAAATCAAAGATAGACAAACCCTATCTCTCATTAAGGTTACAATAGATAATATTACCCTTACTCACAGTTTTCCCTTTGTTTTATCTTCAAATGTGATCTTAGGTCCTGAGCATTTGGTTATGTCGGACAACAGCCGTCTGTCACCTGTCATGTTTCTGGAGCAGCCACTATCCAAACACCAAACAGAGTCTTCCAAGAAGTTGTCCCGATTTGCAAATGATTTAGGTTTGGCAGACTTCTTTCTACTTTTTGTTGATCCTTTGACTTTAGAAGATGAGTTTTGAGAAGAACTTCTGTCAAGTTTTTGCTTGCCAGACTTGCCGGATCCTCTCTTCTTGGGCTTAAGCCAGCTTGAAGTTGGCTTAATATATTTAAGTTCATATTTTAAATTCAAGTCATCACAGCCATGATCAGTTCCACTTTTAGTTAAATGTCTCTTGACAAAACGTGTGGTCTTAAGCTCACCTTTTACTAGTTCAACCTTTTAATTGGATTTGCATCTGACAGGCCTTGCTGACTGACCAACTGTTTGAAAGCATCCCTACATTTCGTCCAGGAACTAACCACGTAGGTTAACCTCTGGTTTTCAACAGAAAGAGTTTGAATAGATTCTTTGAGCTTCTCATTCTCAGATAAGAGCTTAGTTATTTTCTTTTCAAAAACTTCCAGTTCAGTGTTTTAAGATGAAGAGGTGCTGTCAGATTTGTTTTTCAAAGTAAGTTCATAAAAAGAGTCTGAAAACTTCTTGTACTCAATGACCATGTCATTGAGTGCAATTGTTAAGTGATCTCTTGTGAACTCGTCTAAGGAAAAGTCAAATACTTCATCGTCGTTATCGATGAAGCACTTAACTCTTTCATCCTTGCAATCACTTGAAGAGCTATCATCTGAATCACTATCATCCCACATGCTCTTGCTTTTGTTTTCCTCATCAAGGAGAGCCTTTTGATCCTTCTTGTTCTTCTTGTCATCTTTCTTTAGCTTTTTGCATTCTTCTTTGAAGTGACCTTGTTTATCACAATTAAAACACTTCAAGTTAGCCTTGTAATCAATCTTATTATTGTTATTATTTGAATAGTTTGAGTTTGAGTGATTCTTCTTCATTAATTTGTCAAACTTCTTGACGAAGAGGTGCATGGTGTTGGGTCAAATTATTTTGACCAAGTGTCAAAACAGTTTGACTATTGGAATTTTGATGATGAATGGATATTTATGCGTCTATTTGTCTTTAGTACAGGTGTATCGAAATCAGACTTTATTAGACGTGGTCTTAATGAGGTTTATTAGACCGATTTGGCATGAGATACATAGAGTTAGACGTGCAGTCTAACTAGCGAGGTTAGACATGTAGTCTAACTAAACGGTGTTAGACGTGCAGTCTAACTAGTTGAGTTAGACGTACAGTCTAACTAACAAGGTTAGATGTGTAGTCTAACTAAGCGGTGTTAGACGTGCAGTCTAACTAAGCGGTGTTAGACGTGCAGTCTAACTAGCGAGGTTAGACGTGTAGTCTAACTAAGCGGTGTTAGACGTGCAGTCTAACTAGCGAGGTTAGACGTGTAGTCTAACTAAGCGGTGTTAGACGTGCAATCTAACTAGTTGAGTTAGACGTGCAGTCTAACTAGTTGAATTAGACGTGCAGTCTAACTAGTTGAATTAAACGTGCAGGCTAACTAGTTGAATTAGACGTGCAGTCTAACTCATGGAGTTAGACATGTAGTCTAATGGATTGTTAAAGTTAGACGTGCGGTCTAATAAGTTGAATTAGACGTGTAGTCTAACTCGTGGAGTTAGACGTGTAGTCTAATGGATAGTGAAAGTTAGACGTGCAGTCTAACTCCTTCAGACTAGTCTGAAGGTAACCGTAATTAGACGTGGAGTCTAATGGTATGTGAAAGTTAGACGTGCAGTCTAACTATTGAAGGTTAGACGTACAGTCTAACTCCTTCAGATTAGTCTGAAGTGAACTGTAATTAGACTTGAAGTCTAATCCCATTAGACCAAGTGATCTAATAGATCCTGTTATTAGACGGGGACGTCTTATTTCATTAGACGAGGTCGTCTAATTGAAATACGTCTAATTCCATGCTTAAGTAGTTGCTTGAAGCTAGCACCCGCCTACCCACGTGCTCTAGCTGTACGCTACCCCTGCTCCACTTTCTAGTGAAGATCAGTACGACAGCTAGCTGCAACCAATCATCCAATGCCACGTAAGCGAATATCCTTCACACTACTTGTTTTTCAGGTACATCTTTGAAGAATATCCGGCGCACTACCAGTTGTGTACGATCACGATCCTTGTGTTCAGAGTCTGTTGTGTACTATGGAGGCGTTCCAATGGAAGCTCACCACGTGTCATTATGAAGATTCGACCGTTAGTACATGTTCCTTACTTAAAGAATCTCAAGGACAACAGACGAAAGAGAAATTGAAAACCAGCTATAATTTTGAAGTAACAACGAGAACGTTGAGTGAACAAACCAGACAATTAATCGATCATTCTGTTAGCTGCTTTCTTGCTTTACTGTGTGTTAATCAAGAGTGAGTTAGAATCAAAGCATCCTTTTAGATGAGTGATATTCTTCATCATATTGTAAGTTGAACAGAGTCTGTTCTGTTCAACAGTGAGATATTCGTGCAAACTGTATTTGATTCAAAGTATATTATAGTGAATCCTTCTAGTGGTTGGAAGAAGGGGTGATGTAGGAGAATTTTCTCCGAACATCCATAAATAAATTGATGTGTTGTTTCTTTCTGTCATCTTCTCATTCTTGATCCTAAGCTTCAAACCTAAGTAAACATTTCCGCGCTTGATTATGTTTCAAGTGTTTGCAAGGGTTTGCATAGAATAGAAAGTGATTTAAATCCGTAACAAGATTTCTATCAAACCGTTTTTCCTTCATCAATAGCCTTACCCCCGCCTCTATTGATTAAGTTGATCCTATCACATGGCATCACTGTTGATTTGCACGCAGTTGTATCTGCAGGTGGCTCTTCAGAAGTCACTAACGCCTTGATTGGGATGGATGAGGATGTCTCTTCTTCATTCCTCGAGTTTATTTCAAACTCTTAGGCTTCCAGATCGGCGAACAGGTCATGCAGCCCAACCTTGTTGAGATCTTTGAACTCTCTCATCGCCATCATCTTTATGTCCCATTCTCTGGCAAGGCTCGCAAAACTTTAATAATAACCTCACAATTGCTATATGTCTTCCCTAGAGTTGAGAGCTTAATGAAAATGCTGCTGAATCTTTCATCAAATTCAGTCATCGTCTCTACTAGACGCATCTTTACGTTGTCAAACTTCTGTGTAGCAACCATCAGCTTGTTTTCTTTTGTTTATCCTTTTCACTCATAGATTTGAGTTAACTTATCCCCAATTTCTTTAACAGAGGAGCATGACTTGATCTTGTTGAACATATTCTTGTCCAGCGCCTTATAAAGAATGTCTTTGGCCATATTATCGAGGTTGTTTTTCCTCTTTTCTTCGGTAGTCCACTCAGATCTTGGTTTCTCCTTCATCTTAGGAGAACCATCAGAGGTTGTGGCTGTGCTGGCCTTCATTAGTTTAATTGGACCATAGGTGATGACATACCACATGTCATCATCTAGAGCGGCCAAATGAACTTGCATTCTTATCTTCCAGTCATCATAGTCTTCCTTCGAGAACATAGGAATTTTGCTTTGGATAGACATACTTTTGATATCTAAAGATGCTTGGATCTGATACCACTTGTTACGATTGGGTACAACAATAACAGGGGGAGTTGAGTATTGTTGTGCTCAATATAACTTTCAATTCAATTATAATCATGTTAGAGATGAAAATATGTTTCTATTCTTCATAAATTGTCGTAAGGTCTTAAACAGATTCAAATGTGGAAATGCTTGCTAGATTTGAAGCGGTATATAAATGTCTGTTTGATGCATAAATGAAATAACACAAGGAGTTTTATAGATGTTCGGAGATAAAACTCATACGTCACCCCTTCTTCTGTTTCCAAAAGGTTTTTCACTAGAAGGCTTTGATTCGTATAGCAACTACACAAACCCAGGACTTAACAACTGTTTGTGTCTAAACTCATAGTTAACACTTTGTTGAACAGACACAGTCCTATTCTACTTATAGTATTGAAAATATACTTTGGTAAAATAGTACCTGAATTACAGAATCAACTTAGAGTGAGAGTAAACACGTTACTTTAGAAACTCTTAATTCGTGTGATTGTTTAGGAAAGCAAGAAATTTGTCGTTGTACTCTAATCACCTTTTATATTAAAGTGTAGAAACGGTCAAATCTTTCTCTTAGATACATGTCAGTTTTCCGTTAGATGTATGCCAGGTGTACGGGAACGTACATAAGAATATATCCATTGGATATTGGTGTACCAGATTATACTGGAGAATATTCGGTAGAACATGGTGTACTGGAATGTATAACGTGGGCTAAAGTAATATTTTAGTACTTGGCAGTTAGGCATATAAAGCTGACTTGGCAGACGTCTAATGACGAAACTACTGTTCGATATGCTGATGAGTAGATCAGATAGAGTGACACTTCTTTAGACGGCTGCTGAAGCAAAGCGTTTTCTTGCACTTCTTCAGATGTTGAAGCAAGGCGACTGCTCGCGCTTCTTAAGACGGCTGCTGAAGTAAGGTGACTACTCGCGCACTTCTTTAGACCAGGGCGTCTGATGAAGTTAGACGTTTGCTCGCGCTTCTTCAAACAAGGGCGTTTGATGAAGTGAGACGTCTGCTCGTGCTTCTTCATACTAGGGCGTCTGATGAAGTGAGACGTCTGCTAGCTCTTCTTTAGACGTACCTGCGCATAGACAATTTACACAACTTAGTTTTGTTCATAAACTCATCATTAAAACTATGTCGTGTTGATTTAAACTTATTCACCTAAATTTATTTGAAGTAATTAATTATTTCTTAATTAATTAATTTTCCTTTATATATATATAATTTAACTATTTACATTTATATTTATATTTACACATTCAAATTATTATTTATATATTAAATTTTCACTTAATTATTTTCATAAATACATATCCAATTATAATACTGTAACTTTAAAACATTTTAAGAATTACAATACAATAATTTAATAATTAAAAATATTATTACAATAAACTTATTTTAAAAGTATTGACAATTTTGTTAATGATAATTTTAGCTAATTCTTGTATAATCCTAATTTATAAAAGTTGGAGTCAAAAAGGTAACATGAGACGTAACATCAATATTTTTAGTAAAATTGTCAATAATTTTAAAATGAGATGACTGTAATAATTTTTATTAACTATTTAATTATTGTATTTTAATTGTTAAAATCTTTTAAATTATTTAGTATTGAATAAATATTTATGAAAATAATTAAATAAATATTTATTATTTTATATTATATTATATAAAATAATAATTTAAATATATATATATATATAATTAAATTTATAATATATTTAATAATAAGATTCTTTTATTAAGAATAATTATTATAACACCATAACCATGACCCCACTATAACTCAAAACAAATCTAGTTGAAATTGAATTCGTAACATTTTGGTCTCTTAAGTTAACTATTACCCTAAATTATAATATTAATAAAACATTAAATATAAAATATATATATATATAATAAATTAATATTAATTAGGTTAATTTGAAACAAATAAGTTTGGAAAGTTGTGTTCTAAGTACTTTTAGTTCATGTGATGTTACATTGCACTAAAAGTATATACTTTATTATTTTTCGATTGTATTCATTATACAAGTCCTTGCTATAAGATCAAACTGACTTTTTAAGAATCCTCAAAAATCTTGCAAGGACCTTCGATGAAGCATGTCCTCATCTTAGATAGTAGACTAAGACGAATCCTAATTCTAGTACTCTTTTCAAAGTAGTTTAGTCGAGTAATAATCGTTGATGTGAAAACAATTGACTACCCTTCTTGTATCTTTTCTATCATATGTGCTTGATTGCTAAAACAATCGTGTAAATATTCATTCGAATTGAGTTAGGGTTTCGACTAACCGTTTGTTAATAACTTCTATCTAAAAAATAATTGGTAAATTTTGAGATTGATGAGTTATAGAGTATTTCTCACAATATAGAGTTTAACTTCCAAATAAATTATAGATGATTTCGTGAATTGAGATTTATTTTTAAATAAATTTATGCAAATTTTAATGTAGTTTGATATTCTTAACCATGAGTTTATAAATAGATTTTTGAAAATTTCAAGCTGTTTGATATCCATAACCATGACTGTTTTAATAGATTACATATCCTATTAGGTTAGCATCATTGATAAATACCATTGATATTACTTATAATTTTGAGACCAATAATTTATTTTATAATTTCAATGTCTTTAATTTTTATTTTTATTTGGAATCAATAGATCTTATAAGTATTCATAATAATATTTCTTTTGATTATATTAATATATCGACATCATGTTCAATTTTGAGACCAAAAAATAATTTTCAATTTCAAGGTATTTGATTTTAATTTAGAATCAATGAATTTTCTAAATATTCATAATAACATTTCTTTTAATTACATGAATGTCAACATCATTATGTTCAATTTATGTTCAATTTTGAGACAAAGAAAAGAATTTAGTAATTCTCAGGATTTTGATTAGATTTAGAATCAATTGATTCTTTTAAGTATTGAAATCTACTCGATATTATAGACATAGATAAATAATGAATAAATAGTTTTGATCAGAAAGTCTAATATCTAATCAATGATCATATTTATATTTTCTTTCTTTTAAAATCTTTTTTTTTTTATTTATAATATTTCACATGTCACTTTTTTAAAGTTTGTTTGAGTGCATATAGACTATTGTTTAATATAAAACTTTTGATTATAGAATCAAATTTAAAATCATATGCTTCTTGTATATAGATCTTCTTCAACAATTCAATGAAGAAATATGTTAATGATGTCGATTTTTTTTTTGTATAATCAACTTTTTCTTAAATTAGGGCAATAATTATCGTAAAAATAATATTTTTGCAAAATGCATAGAATATTAAAATTAATTTCATCTTTTTCATTAAAGTCTTTAAAAAATGTGGCCACGAGAGGTTAAACACATAATCCGCAAATACACTTAATCATTAACCAGGCGCAGAACTTACCGTCTGACAAACTCAAATCCAGGACCTCTCAAGTAAGTTGGGGATATTCACTTCTTGTTGTCGCTAGACTAAAGAGGGGATCACTACAATATTTAATTATAAATTTTATTTTGAATTTGTTTAATATGCTATTATCACTTTCATTATTTTAATATTGAAGTAAATTTGATTTTTAACTACAAGAAACTTAATCTTGATTTTCTTAAAAAGAATGATTAATGTAGATTTACTATCATCAATATATATGAAATATATATTAAAGAATGTTTTTTTTATGTTTCGAAATATTGATATGAATCAAATAAAATAAAATTTATATTTCTAACTTCATTAATGATTCTATTTGATTCATTAGTGAAGTAATGAATTATTTTGTTTTTAAATATGTTTGAGTGATTTTTTTATCATTACAATTATGGTTACTATCTCCAAATTTATTAGCCTCATTGTTTTGATTAGGTTAAACACAAATTTTCTCCAACAACTTTTTTTTTTCTTTCACTCTTATGAATCATTCTTTGAATATCTTGTAATTATCCACAGTTTCTTGATCACTATTCTTGCTTATTCTTGATCGAATTGTTTGATAATTCATCTTCGTTGATAAAGTTAGGTTTACGAAGTTCAAGTACTTATGATCTATTGAGTAAGTCGTTGAACTCAAATGAATTGTTTTTTTTAACCTTGAACGCATTTTTTCTCAAATATCTTGTTAAGATCTTATGGGAAAGGTTAAACGTATCTTAGGAGAAAATCAATCATAAACAAAGATGAAGTTGAGATTTAAGAGAGTTAACATAGAGTAAGAAATAAAAGAATGATTTATGTTATTCTTTGCTAAAAAAATTAATATACAAAAAAAAAAATCAAATTAATTTACAAAAAAATTTCTTAACATTTTTCACAATTTTTTAAATCTTTCACAAAAAATTTCTTCAAAATCAATTTAAACCTGTTAACAATTACAGGTTTTGAATATTTAACATAAATAATCAAAAAGGGAGAAATTGTTAGATAAATTAGATAGTTAAATAGTAGGTAATTAACTATCTAAACAACTGAACTAAATTCATTGTTTGTGCAGAAAACACTATGATTAGTCAAATTATTAAATCAACCTTATTACTCTAGACCGGTCGACCGATATTACAAAGGCGGCACAAACCGGAACTCTAAGTTATATCTTTTCGGCTATCGAAACTCTAAGTTATATCTTTTTTGCTATCTCTACAACAAAATCAAATAGAAGATCGGTTCGAACGAGCTTACCGCTCAAGCTAAATGATCGGTAAACTTATTCTTCAAATATTGGTTTTCACTCTTATGCACCAAGATCGGTCAACCGATATTCAAACAACAAACTGCTAGAATATTCGGTCGGCACAATTCTGGGTGCAATCTTGAAGTTACCGTACAAATATAACGGGCAGTTGAACAGATATAATCAAAGATATGGAACAGTTGAAAGTTTACATTCTAGTGCAATTAGATCAATTTGGGAATAGGTAGAAGGGAGCCTTCAAATATGCAGACTGTGATATTTCCTTTTTGATACAATTCTAATGATAGACTTTGAGAAGTAGAAGATTGCCAAAAAGTGATCAGGTACCTATTTTGGTATAAGTCCAACAGCAGTCCCCAGGGAGTAGGTATTTTTCAAACCGCCCAGATAATAAAAGTCAAGAGAAGACAAAACTGGTCGGCTATATTGTTCCTTGGGAAGTGTAAACCGCATTTAATGTCATGCAGTCCTTTGTTGACCGACCAATCAGAATCAAAGATTATTATGAAGGTATCCGTTGTATGAGAAATATGACTATTGTCATATTCTCACTACTTAAGAGAAGGAAGAAGATCAACAAGTGAACAGAATACAATACAATATACAATATACAAAAACATACAGAAGACACAATCCGAACAACGAACGCAAGAAGTAACATATCAAGTTATAGAACCGAAAAGCTTCAAACTACTCTTGTTCACATTCTGTCTAAAGTGTTAAAAGTGTATTCCAGTCATTCTGTGTAAGAAGTGAAAATTGCAAGTCAATAACGGGCAGTAAATAATCCTCGGTTATTTGACGTGTTGTAAAAGGTGTTGAATATTCTTATGAATATTCTTCTCAAGGTTTGAGAAGAAGGGGTGACATAGGAGTTTTATCTCCGAACATCCATAAATCTTGTGTTGTGTTTCTTATCTTCTCCATATATCTTTATTGTTGTCCAATTTGTGTCAGTTTGTTGCTTAAAGTTGAAACGAACTATTCCGCACTTGAACTCGGTTCAAGAGTTTGTGATAATTTGCGTAGTATAGAGACCGATATTAACTTATAACCGAGTTAATATCACTCGGCATGTTGTGTAATCGAGTTAATATCACCCGGCGTGTTGTGTAACCGATCCTAACATTCTTGATGTATTGATGGTGAATTATTGACTCATTCCATTACATATGTGAATTTAAGAAAGAACCATTAATAGAAAAGTATAGTACTCTTCAAATATTTTATACAATTTTTCAAATATGTGATAAAACTTAAAATAAGATATTTCATAGATGGATCATGTCCAAATATAACCCTTCAAAACTCTAAACTTTCATTTTTCTCTATTTACACTAATGATGGGTGCTCCAAATAAGAGATGTTAGCTGAGGGAGTATATTTTTGTGGCATGTTGGGACTCAGTCTTCATGAAGAATTATTCATATTTTCTAGTAAATGTTTTAGAAAAGGCCAAGGTAATCAAACTTTTTCAAGTATTCTCCGAATGATGTGAGACATAATCTCTCTTTGGTCGCTCTTCTCTCCACAATATCCCTCAAGAATCATGTGTAGGAACGCGTTGGACTACACTCCACATGCAATATTAAAGATATGGAGGCTATTAAAGATAAGGATGCCCTTTTACATTTCAAGGAGACTAGAAAACATAAAGTCTCATTTATTCCCAAGAAAACGTCAACACCTACCAAGGGACTGCCAATTAATAAATAACGTTGTTTCCCAACCCATTGAATCTTGTATATCATTAGTTTTGTCATTTAATCTTTTAATCAATCAATGAATATAATGTATATAAATAGGGTTGATGTAATATCAAATACACAAGATAGAAAATATTATATCCCTTCTACCATTATTCATATTATCTCTTTCTCTCTCATTCACTCATCTTTAATTATCATTTATTCTATTTTATTTAACTTGGTATCAGAGTAATCAATAGGGAAACCCCTCTTACATTGACCCCCTTCTAAAATGGCTCAAAATAATGCATACTCTCTTCAACATACATCTATTATCAAACTCGACCAAAAGAACTTTGTTCTTTGGCGTTCTCAAGTTGTACCTGCTCTCAAAGGGTACGGATTCTTTGGAAATGTCAATGGAGTTCTCCCAACTCCTATTAAAACCACAGAAGCATCGACTTCCATTGAGGTTCAGGCCTGGGAACAACAAGATCAATGTTTGTTAAGTTGGATCCTCAGAACACTATCTGAATTAGTGTTTGCACAGGTCCCAGGTGAAAACTGTATTTCATCTCGATACCTCTAGGAAACACTTGAGCGACATTTCACTACTCTATCTAAGGCTATAATAATGCAGCGCCTTCAACTTCAAACTATCAAAAAAGGAGAATCATCTATGGAGTCTTATCTCCAAGCTATCAAGGTCGTAACTGATAACCTTGCAGGTGTCGTGCAAAAAGTTATAGACGAAGATCTTATTCTTTATGTAGTTGGTAGCCTTGGACCCGAGTATAAATCCTTTTTAGTAGCAGTCACTACACGTCCAGATTCTATTATTGTCGACGATCTTTCTAAATTACTTCTCACACATTAAATCATACTTGAGTCTCTCTATGACAACTCACCAGCAACTAATGTTGTATATAGCCGTCGCAGAACTTCAGTGACTACGACTCATACAGATAATGGTGTATTTTCTCCTCTTTTGGATCTGCTACTCATCCATCGACACTAGGTGGCTCTTTTCACTCACATTAGAGTGCCTCTACTACATCTTCTATTTTAGGGCAGCCATCAAATTTCTTTAATTCAAGAAGGACTCTCTCCCTCATCATCCTTATCCTAGTCCATAAAATCAAAATTGTCCTAAATGTCAAACATGCAGTTGTTTTGGACATCTCTCTAATATGTGTCGTTCCAGTTTAATCTGTCAAATTTATAATATTCCAGGACATTCTGTAGGAACTTATCGATGCAGATTCGACCAGAATTTTTGTTCATCTTCCTCATTGGAAACTATGATGAAAACTCCATCTATTGTATCCGACTTAGCTTGGTACCCTGATTCTAGAGCAACTGATCATTTGACTGTTGACTTGAACAATCTCTCCATTCATTCTCATTACAATGGTGAGCAACAAATTCTAGTTGGGAATGGAAATGGGCTAAATATTTCTAATATTGGACATTTGTCATTTTCTGATACTCACAGATCTACGCATCTTAAAAATAGTTTGCATGTTCCCATAATTATGAAGAACTTGATTAGTGTGGCTCGATTTATAGCCGACAATAATGTATTCTTTGAATTTTATCCAACCTTTTGTGTTGTGAAGGAAATTCTTTGAGGAACCTTGCATAGGGGATTATATCGACTACTCAATTCAAATAGTGCACCCAAACAAGAATTTATTAGTTCTCGATCAACTGCATAAGTTTGGCACTCTCGATTGGGTCACCCGTCTCCTACAACTTCTACTTGTGTTTTGTCTCATTTTAAGTTACCTTTGTCAGGTAATATGCATACTGAATTTTGTGATGCTTGTCAATTTGGGAAAGCTCATAAACTTCCTTTTGTATCATCCAAAACGTGCTCTTATGCACCTTTAGAGCTTATTCACCAGATGTTTGGGGACCTGCTCCAATTTTTTCCTCTAATGGTTTTCGGTACTTTGTTATTTTTATCGATGATTATAGTTGATTTTTGGCTCTATCTGCTCAAATGAAAATCTGATGTGTTGACGATATTTATTCAATTTAATGCATTAGTTGAAAACTAGTTCAGTAAAAAGATAAAACTCTACAAACTGATGGGGGAGGTGAATATCGTACCTTTGGACATATTACCTCTTTTAATGGTATACATCACAGATTCTCATGCCCTCATACAAGAGAGCAAAATGGGGTAGCCGAGCGGAAAATTCGTCATCTTACTGAAACATCTCTTACTCTACTTGCTCATGAATTTATGCCCCTTTATTTTTGGGATGAATCCTTCTGCACAGTACCTATCTTATCAATCGATTACCTACTCATGTTTTGGGTAATCGATCTCCCTATGAAGCATGGTTCAATCAAACTCCTAATTACAATTTTTTGCGCACTTTTGGATGTCGTTGCTATCCTCTTATTTGAGCTTACAACAAGAACAAACTTGACTTTCGATCCACAAAATGCTTATTTTTGGGCTATATTCCCTCACATAAAGGATATCGATGTTTTCACATACCCACTCCACGGGACACATGTTTGTTTCATGTCATTTCTGATGAAACCACATTTCCCTACATCCCATTCTTTCCCTTACAAAACCCACAACCTATATATACATCACCAACAATAAATCCTCATTCTTTATTACCTATCACATCTATTATTCCTAGTCCACCTGAAACCACATCACCCTCTTCATCACCTCCACCTTCACCTAACTGAAGCAGTTCACCCTCTACTTCAAATGTTTAATCACATACTCCATATTATTCACCACCTACTTCCCCCTAACCTATCATCAATCAGCGTCATACTTAAATTTTCAAAGCCCTTTCTTGCTCAAATCATCCTATGTGCACCCGTGCCAAGTCCCGTCTCCTTTTTTTTCTCCCTTTTCACACCCATCACCCTTGAGCCGACATGCTTCTCCTATGCCAATAAAAATCCCTCTTGGCATTCAGCCATGACCTCCGAATATAATGCTCTTATTCAGAATCAAACATGGTCTCTAGTTACTCCTAACTCCGGATAAAATATTGTGGGTTGCAAATGGGTTTACAAACTTAAATAAAAATTAGATGGCTCAGTTGAGCATCATAAAGCTCATCTTTTGGTGAAAGATTTTTATCAACAACTTGGTGTTGACTATGTTGAGACTTTTAGTCTAGTTATTAAGCCAACAACCATAAGGACCATTCTTGCACTTATTGTGTCCCAAAATTGGTCTATTCACCAACTTGATTTTAGTAACGCCTTCCTTCATGGAAAATTACACAACGAGGTATATATGACTCAACCTCTTAGTTTTGTTCATCCTAAATTCCCTAATCACATGTGTCAACTCTATAAAGACCTATATGCTCTAAAACAAGCACCTCGTGAATGGTACCCTACGCTACAATCCTCACTCTTATCGCTTGCATTATTTGAAGCTAAGTCTGACTCCTCCTTATTCCACTATCAAACATCTACAATCACTGCATATATCATTGTGTACGTAAATGACATTATCTTTATGGGAAACTCAGCCTCACGTCTGTCTACAATCATTTTTCGCCTACAAGACTGCTTCCCACTTAAAGACATTGGACAACTCCATTATTTTCTCGGTGTTGAAGCTTCTCGCTCATCTGATGGGCTCTTTTTAAGTCAGTCACAATATATTCAAGACCTTCTTATTAGGGATGACATGCAATAATCCAAACCATTTAATTCTCCCTTCTCTACTAGTTCTTCACTTTCTAGATATGATGGTGATCCCCTTTCTGATCCCTTCTTATATAGAAGCATTATGGGAGCTCTACAATATTTAACTATCACTCGTCCTAAATTAGCATTTGTGGTCAATCGTGCTTGTCAATTCATGCACGCTCCAACATGCACCCATTGGATTATGGTCAAACGTATACTACGATATCATCTTCATACTCCACACCATGGGCTTGTCTTTCGTCCATCGGCATCCCTCACCCTTGAGGCCTATTCTGATGCTGAATGGGCAGGTTTTCCTAATGATCGTCGATCCACTACAGAATATTGTATCTTTCTTGGTAATAACCTCATCTCGTGGAACTCCAAAAAGCATCATGTTGTTGCTCGATCAAGTACTGAATCTGAATTTCGAGCCTTAGCTCATTCCACTGCCGAACTTTGTTGGCTTCAATTTCTCTTGAGTGAATTATGAATTCAATCAATCAATTCATCCACCGACTTTATGGTGTGATAATATCGGCGCAACATTTCTCTCTGCAAATCTAGTGTTTCAAGCTCGTACAAAACTTATTGAGATTGATTTCCTCTTTGTTAGGGAGAAAGTGGCTCAAATCTCTACTTATTCAATATGTCCCGACTCATGATCCAATTGCTGACATATTTACAAAATGAATGTCATCATCTCGGTTTATTTTTCTCAGTGACAAACTAATGGTGTGTGCCTCCCCGTTTCGTTTGCGGGAAGGTATTAAAGATATGGAGGCTATTCTTTTATATCATTGAATCTTGTATATCATTAGTGTTATCATTTATTCTTTTAATCTTTCAATGAATGTAATGAATATCAATAGGGTTGATGTAATATCAAATACACAAGATAGAAAAAATTGTTTCCCTTCTACCATTATTCATATTATTTCTTACTCTCGCATTCACTCATCTCTAATTATCATTTATTCTATTCTGTTTAACTTGCAGGAACGCGTTGGGCTAAGCTCCACGGTTAACGCAAACTCGTTGTAGACTCGAGTTCTTTGCAATTTTGGTGCTTCATTCATTGGACAACAATAGTAGAAACAATGCCACAGTGAACCCTTGGCCTTTTATTTCTTGACTTAATATCCACATTGTTTATTGTTTTCCTTAGATAATGCAAATAGGGCGCCTCCTCCTCGGTTGTCAAAGGTTGTGAACCTCTCCTCAGTAAACAAATAAAGAATATAGGTTATGAAATTCAAAGTATATATGCAACTTAACTCATAAAATAAAATGGATAAGTTTTGGTTTCCCGTTTTCATCATTCAATATACAAATGTGTTTTCGTAAGTGATTTGATTTAATTCTCTCATTTCTTTCTCATGCCTTAGATGTTTGTTATGATTTTTTTATGGAAAATTATAATGATAATTATAGACATTATGCATCTTATCAAGTAAAATTATGGATTTATGAAACATCAAGTGATTTAATTTCTGAAATGATTTATGAACTTGGATAAATGGAATTGTGGTTAGGTTTCTTTCTAAATATCTTTCTCACACTATGACATTTTAAATTATGATAATAATGTTAAATATATTGCCTTTAAATACAGAAAATATGTATAATACAATATTACAAAGAAATGAAATAAAATAAAAGGTACGAAAAACAAAAAATGAAATTATTTAGTTGCTAGTACAATCGAAAACATTTGTCTTTATATTTCAAAATATGAGTTGTGATATTACAAAAAGAAATGATGAATGATGCCTTAAGGAAGAAGCCCGTCAAAAGGAGTGGTCATTACGTAGTTATTTCTGAATAATGCTAAAAGAGTCTTATCGTCTCTATCTTTATACATATATAAAAATAATATATATATATATATATATATATATATATATATAATATGCTAAGATAATTTATATAATTTAAAAAAGAAACTATAAAATTAACTTTTAATTAAGATTATAATTTCTTAATAATCATTAAAATTAATTATAATTAAAACATACATTTCAGTTTTTAAAATAACTAATTATAAATAAATATTCTTAAATTAATTAAACGTTGATAATTAATAAGAATATGATAGAGTGGTGATTGATAACTAATAAGATAAATCTATTTATAACTACCATTTGACTATGTTGTTAATATATATTTTTTAAATTTAATATATTATTTTGTTGATAAAATTGAGTAAATAAAACAAAAGGTCATAATAGACTAAAGCTATAAATCAATAAGTTGAAAGGGTTATTTAAGCTTGGATGTGACCAAAGTAGATTTATAATTATGTAACACTAGTAGAGGAGACATGTTTTTGGATTTGAATAATATGATCTCGTTTGATTTGGTATTGATTTGAGAAATGATGCGGCACATGTGTCAACATCATCGGATGTAAATGTGCAACCGTAAACGAATGTGCAAGCGGATTCGGCCAAACATGCTTAAAACATTAGGGTCTCTTTTAAAGAAAATCATGAGACAGGATGATAAATATTTATTTGATAATATATACTAATTTATTTAATAGAAATTATGTGTTGAAATAAATATTTTAATTGATTAAATATTATCATTTTTATGTAGAGATTATGTGAAGAATGATTTATATATATAAAAATATTACAATCTCTTAAATAGAAATTATGTATGAACGAATTATTCAATTAAATTTTCTCAACATAGTTATCTTATTCATTGATGATAAGTATAAAAAAAAATCGTAAAAGAATTACGTGAAAATCTCTTGATTAGAAAACATTTTAAGTAACAAAAATATGTGAGATTTAAAGGGTACCAACATGAATGTGCGACAAATATTTATTGATAATAACACAAAGTATTATTGTTCATATTATGATAAATAATAATATAAAATGACAAAAATAATTTTAGAGATATATATTATCTACAAAAGATATAAGTTATAAAGAAAAATAAAATAATAAGAAAATGTCTTATTTATATTTTGCTTAGTTGGTGCTTAAATCGATATTTCAAATTTATGGTTTTTGAAATCAATAGATGCATTTTCTTTTACACTATGTTCATACAAATTTGAATAAATTACTATCTTCAAAATAGATTTTATGATTAAGACAATGAAAGTGGATTTTAGTTAATTTAAGTTAATGAAATTGACAGTTGGAATATACCATTAAAACAATAAAAGTGGTTATTTCATTACGTGTCTTTGTATTTTATTTTTATCATTGAAAAATTACGATAAAATTATTTAATTTATTAAGGATGTACAACACAAAATATCATATCAAATGTTTAATTTTATAAGTTAATGTTGACATATAAATTTTCTCAAAAAAAATTGTATATTCAAAATACAAACGTTATCTTAAAATTAATTAGAAAATAATAATTTGTTTTTCGTTTAAATTAAAGGTTTGTTAATTACTAAAATTATTATTAATAATAAATAAAAAGTAATTAAAAAGTTAGTTTTTAATTTCTAAAAAATTAATGGTCATATTGAATAATAGTAATTAAAAATAATTATAATTGAAACATATGGTTTCAGTTTTAAAATAATTAATTATAATATATACATTTTTAAATTAATTAAGCGGTGATAATTAATAATAATGTTGTTAGGTGATTACTAACTATATAGATGATATATTTATTTGTACATTGTTTTTTATAAATATTATATTTTTATTATGTTATTGAGATATTATGATAGAAAAATTAAGTAAGTTAATTTTCAAACCGGTCATACATTACGATTTTTTAATATTTATTTTAAATAATCAAAAAGTGAGAAATTGATAGAAAATTTAAGTAAGTTAATTTTCGGAACCGGCCACAAACCT
Source organism: Impatiens glandulifera (assembly GCF_907164915.1). Lineage (NCBI taxonomy): Eukaryota > Viridiplantae > Streptophyta > Magnoliopsida > Ericales > Balsaminaceae > Impatiens > Impatiens glandulifera. The sequence continues at coordinate 29,042 of NW_025919681.1, read as the reverse complement.
AAACTGCTATTAACTCTTATGTGCAGGAACAGATCGACTCGTATAAACCGGCTGAGGAACATATAAAAGCAATCCGGCTCCAGATGATCAATCTATGATCAAGAGAAACCGGTCTCAACGTACTTCAACATTCTCAACAGACCGGCTAGTAAAGAAAAGTTTACATCCAAGCTGGATCATACTATGAAAGAGTCAATCGGGAACTAAGAATTACAAAGATAACGCAATATGACGAAACAGACGTGTCTTGGAGAAATAAAAGAAGATAAGATCCGGATCAGAAGCATGCGATAAAGACAATGATGAATTACTGATCTGACTCAGACAGCCGGAAGGTGCATGCTTGACACGTGTCCAAATCTGCAAACCGGTTACGTCATCCATACCTGAGAGGTATATGCATGATTGCCAAGTGTCAGGAAGTTGAAGCGTGCAAGCAACCTCTCTAAACCGGCGTGATCTTGAACTGACCAATCCCACGGTGAAAGAAGAAAGTGGTCGTTGGGATCATCTTCACTATAAAAGGAAGACGAAGAGACCTTATTAATAACGGTTCGAAAAACATTAAGAGAGAGAAAGAAATCTCACGCGCGATCCAAAATTTGTTGTTTCATTTACCGAAAGCTTTATTGTGTTGTAGTGTTGTATTACATCAAAGAGTGAGTTGGTGTAACCGGCGAGTAGCGAGTTAGGCCCGACCTGCAGTGTAATTGTTGTAACCTTGAAAGATTAGTGGAGATCCTTCTCACAACCTGAGAAGAAGGGGTGACGTAGGAGAAATTGCTCCGAACATCCATAAAAATCATGTCTTGTGTCCTTTACTTATTTCTTGCCTATTTGACTATAAAACCTGAATACATTAACCAAAAACATTTCTACTCTTTAATCTAAAACCGGTCTACTCATATCCCTCAAACCGACTCCTCATAAACCTCATCCAAGTCGCTTGTGTTGCTTCAGACTGAAACAGACATTTCCGCCCTTTAACCCGGTTCAAGAGTCTGCGACAGTTTGTGTAGTGCTGAGAACGGTTGTAGTCTTTAACCAGACTATCACCAAAGTGTGTTGTGTTGTTGTAAGCGGCTACCCTTCCAAAACTGGAAACACCCCGGTCCTCCAAGGGCGACCCCGATCCTAACAAGTGGTATCAGAGTCAGGTTCTTAGCACTCAAGCAACCGAAGAAGATGGGAAGCATGACCCACAGCGAAAAGCCACCAATGCTAAATAGTGAAGCGTTTAGCAGCTGAAAGAAACAGATGTATCTACATCTGATTACGCTGGATGATGAGATGAGCAGAGCTCTGAAGGAAGGGCCAATCAAGATCAACAAGGATATAGACGCATGGACAACTGAAGATCGAAGACGGAGTAACCTGGACAACCATTGCATGAGACACATCTACAAGGCTATAGATGATAACAACTTGAACAAGATATCAGATTGTGATAGTGCAAAGGAAGCCTAGGAGACGATCATTCAGATCCATGAAGGAAACGAAAGGACAAAGGAAAACAAAATCTTGGTGGCTACTCAAAAATATGAGAACATCAGGATGAAACCGGGGGAAAACATGAAGGAATTCAGCAACCGGTTCACCAGCGTAGTCAACGAGCTTCAAACACTCGGAAAAAGATACGACAACCGGGAAGTAATCATCAAGGCCTTCAGATCACTACCGAGCACATGGGATATCAAAACCATGGTGATGAGGGAATCAAGCAACCTCGGACAGATGAAACTACATGACGTGTTCGAGGATCTAAAAGCCTACGAGTTCGAGATCAAGTCTCGGATCGAAGATGAAGCATCCACGTCAACCGCAATCAGAGCTCTAGTTACATCGGTGGAACCAGCGGTCCAAGTATCAACCGTTCTGCTCCAGTCAAAAACGCTGATCAGATCAGTGAATATGTGATGGCGATGCTCGCTCAGAAATTTGGGAGATTCATGAAGAAGAACCAGTCGCCATCTAACATCAACTTTAATTATAATTATGTCGATAAATCAAATAAAAGATGCTATAACTGTGACGGTTTTGGACATTTCAGGTCAGAATGTAGGAAACCAAGAAGAGACGATAGAAAACCGTAAAACAACTATCAAGGCAACAACTACCAAGGCAACCGGTATCAGGGTAACAACTACCAAGGGAATGATTATTGGAGAAATGACAACCAACGGAACGATTACCGGAGAAACGATAACCAGCAAGCCGATGAAGGGAATGAAATACAGAAAGCACTCATTGCATCCGACGGTGGAAGCGAATGGGCGTATTCCGACAATGAGAATAATGAGGAAAGAGTAACATTCTTCGTGGTAAGCGACGAAGAGGTATTTGATTTCTCTTCTGATGAGTTTACTAAGGAAGATTTGATTTCTGCACTCAACGAAATGGTCGCTGAGTTCAGAAACATATCTGCCTACATACCGACTCTGGTAGAACATAAAACCATAGAGTCAAGTGGTTTTGCTGATGAGTCATGCGAAACCACAGTGTATGAACCGGCTAAACTATCCTTAGAAAATGAGGAGACAGTTCAACCGGTAACTGAAGTAGATGAACGAACATTGTATGTCACGGCTGTGTGGGAAAGATCTCGTAAAGTCGTAGATCAGATTTGTAACTATAAAAGACATCCTAAGTGTAGATTTGGTATTGGATAGAAACAAAACAAATCAAATGAACTAAATCAACCTAACGGGATGAAACTCACAAAAGACAATCTTCCATTTATAAGATTTGTCAAGAGCTCTTCAACCAATAATGAGGCAGAAACTGTCATAAAACCGGAACTAAAATATGTAAACCCAACTGAATCAGAAAAATGGCTTCATCCTAAGAGAAGGAAAGCCAACCGGACAGAAAATAAAACAAGCACATCTTGACCTCAAAAGCATTCATTACCGCGATATAAGGCATTCTTGAGCAAGGATTAAGAAGTTAAGCCAAATACCATAAGAACAGATACCGGAAAGGTGATCCGACTCATTCAAGTCTAGATCCCAAAGGGACTAATCAACCATGGACCTAACTGAATGTGGGTACCAAAAAGGTGTAAATATTTTTCTTTTACAGGTTAGGAGAAGCAATCGGCTAAAGAACTCGGAATGGTATCTAGACAGTGGATGTTCAAGACACATGACCGGCAACGATGAGCTACTAGCAGACATCACCTATGAAACCAGAGCGGTTATCACATTTGGTGACAACTCAAAAGGTAGAACCGTGGGCAAGGGTAAGATTGTTCATGGTAACCTGTCTATAAATAATGTACTACTAGTAGAAAATCTGCATTTTAACTTGTTAAGCATTAGTCAAATGTGTGATGTAGGATACAAAGTTGAGTTTCATAAGAATGCATGCTTAGTTAAGAATCATCAAAATGACATTCTATTAACCGGTAACCAAATGGGAAATATATACAAAGTTGATTGGAAAACTAATTTTGAAAAACCTGTATGCATGATAGCGGGAAACGATCTAAACTAGCTCTGGCACAAACGGCTAAACCATTTAAACTTCAAAACAATAAACTTCATATGCTCTAGGGAATTAGTTCACGATTTTCCAAATGTCAAGTTTTCAAAACATAAAGTATGTGTTGCATGTCAAATGGGTAAACAAATAAAGTCATCTTTCAAAAGTAAAGGAAATCATCAATCTGAACGATGTTTAGAACTCCTGCATATGGATCTATTTGGTCCGGTTAGAGTAACTAGCTTACGAGAAATGCAATATACTATGGTAGTCGTCGATGATTATTCTAAATTTACTTGGGTAACATTTCTAGCCTCTAAAAATCAAGCAACACCAAACCTGATCAAACTGATTTTGAGAATACAGAATGAAAAATCTACTCGAATAAACAAAATCAGAATTGATAGAGGAACTGAGTTTACAAATAGCAAATTAACTACTTTTCTTGATGATTCCGGTATTAGACACGAGTTGTCTAGTGCTAGAACTCCTCAACAAAACGGCCTGGATGAAAGAAGAAACCGAACTCTCAAGGAAGCCGCAAGGTCAATGATAGCTGATTCGGGTATTGCTCAAAAGTTTTGGGCCGAGGCTATCAACACCGCATGCTACACTCAAAACCGGTCTTTAGTAACTAAACGTTTTTCCAAAACCCCTTTTGAGATATACTACGATCGAATTCCAAACATACGGTATTTTCGAATTTTTGGCAGTAGATGTTTTGTTCACAACAACGGCAACAATTATTTGACCGCTTTTGATGCTAAATCCGATGAAGGAATAATGTTGGGATACTCAGCTGTAAGTAAAGCATATAGGATATATAATACTAGGACTCTAACAGTTGAAGAAATATCTCACGTTGTTTTTGATGAATCGGTTGAACGAAACACTGCATTACCCTTCGACCTTCACAACAGAATGGAAATTTTCAATATCTATTCTGATGATGAAGAGGAGGTTCCGGTTTTTAGACGATTTGTCAATGATCAAGCGGTTGATGCTGAATCTCAGCCTGTTCAAGCTGCTTTACCGCAGAAAGTTGACTCTTCAGTTTCAACTGAAGAAATCGGTCGGTCTGACTCTATTTGACCTACCGATCAGTCTAACCTTGAGCAGCCAACCGAAAGCTTGGAAGACACGTCTCGGATAAACCTTAGAAGGAACAAAAATCATCCTCTTGAACTAGTAATAGGTAACATATCCTCACCCGTCCGAACTAGGCAATAGAATTTGGAACATTATGAAAACTCAGCTTTCATTTCACAAATTGAGCCGAAAAATGTGGATGAAGCATTGTCAGATCCCGACTGGATCCTAGCAATGCAAGAGGAACTAAATGAGTTTGAGAGAAATAAAGTTTGGTACCTAGTCCCTAGACCGAAAAACAAACCGGTTATAGGAACACAATGGGTATTCAGAAATAAACTCAATGAAGACGGTTTAGTTACGAGGAACAAGGCCCGATTAGTGGCTCAAGGCTATAAACAGAAAGAAGGCGTTGATTTTGAAGAATCATTTGCCCTTATAGCTAGACTTGAGGCAATTAGAATATTTTTAGCATATGCAGCTTTCAAAATTTCAAAGTTTTTCAAATAGATGTTAAAAGCGCTTTTCTAAACGGTAAGATAAATGAAGAGGTATATGTTAATCAACCTCTAGGTTTCAAAAATCCAGAATACGAAAATCACGTTTACCGGTTAAACAAAGCTCTTTACGGTTTGAAACAGGCTCCAAAAGCCTGGTATGACACGTTAACACAATTCTTATTTAACCACAAGTTTACAATAGGCTTAGTCGATAAAACACTTTTCAAATTTGAGAAAAAGGAACACATATTACTTGTTCAAATATATGTTGATGATATTATTTTTGGATCAATCGATCCAAAGCTATGTGATAAATTCTCGAAAATGATGACTGACAAATTTCAAATGAGTATGATGGAAGAACTGAGTTTCTTCCTAGGACTGCAGGTCAAACAGATTGAAACCGGAACGTTCATAAGCCAACCAAAGTATACAGCCGAACTGCTAAAGAAATTTGGAATGGATACATGTGCTGAGGCGGCTACACCAATGAGCTCTTCCGTAAAATTAGACAAAGATGAGGATGGTCAAGCCGTTGACATCACAACATATCGAGGAATGATTGGATCTTTGCTCTACTTAACAGCTAGCCTACTGGACATCCTATTCGCGGTTGGAGTATGCGGGAGATTTCAAGCCAATCTAAAGCAATCACATTATACCGCGGCTAAAAGAATATTGAAATATTTGAAGGGAACTCAAGATGTGGGACTCTAGTACCCAAAAGACTCAAGTTTTAATCTCATAAGTTACTCGGACGCGGATTACGCAGGATGTAAAATCGATAGAAAGAGTACAAGTGGAACTTGTCAATTCCTGGGTAACCGGCTTGTTACATGGAGCAGCAAGAAACAAACCTCAGTTGCAACATCAACCACAGAGTCAGAGTACCTAGCAGCCGGAAGCTGCTATGAACAACTCCTCTAGATCCAACAGCAACTAAGGGACTTCGGAGTAATAACTGAAGAATCACAAATATTTTGCGACAACACCAGTGCGATAGCGATCACATACAATCCGGTGCTGCATTGAAGAACGAAACACATTGATATAAGACACCATTTCATCCGGGATCATGTTCAAAAACAGCACATTCGGCTGGAATATGTCTCAACCGAGCAACAAGTAGCTGATATCTTCACCAAACCGCTACAGGAAGCTAAGTTTTCTCATTTCAGAAACATTTTAGGACTTACTTATATCAAGTAACTTAAACCATGATTATACATGCATACTGTTTACATACATCATCATGAAAAACCGGGATATGCGTTCAGGGAGAAGCCCTCGCTTCTCAAACCATATTCAAATAGGCCATTAAATATTCAAGGATGCTAACCGGGAGGAAGTCTCCAGTTATGCCTGATTATTTCATGATGTCAAAATACATGTATACTTACTACGCGGTTGAAATGACCTGGCAGAAGTGGATAAACTTAATCCAAAGTTGAACAAATGTTGATTCAACATCTCTTCACACTGGAATAAAACATCCAACTAAAACTGGTCACGGAAAACCGATTAGTACAAATACATTTTGGTTTAGATAAACTGAACTTTTTCGGTTAACTTGGGATAACCAACCGCGTTTTCATGCATACCTTGAGAAATGAAGTGTAATTAATAAAATAGTTTACCTCAACCGAGATGACGACATGTGTCCATCATCAAGAGAGGGAGACTAACATCTTGTCAATAGATTTATTGTCATCATGAATATCTTAGTAATGATTAACTTTGCATTGGAAATAAACATTATACACATCAACAAGTTAAAACCTATTAACTAATCGATGACATCACTAAGCATGCTTAGCCTATTGATCTAGTCGAACCCCTGGCTTTATAAACAAACTTTTACTTCACAATACTTCACAAAATTCACTATTCACAAAATTTCTTGAGCTAAAACTATCTCAAAGACCATGAACTCTGATCCACTTGCAAAGAAAATTTTGTTGGCTGATTTTAATTCTATCTACCAATACGAAGACCATGAAGTCAAAGACATGGTCTTAGCCATTGAAAGAAGCGGGCTAAGAGGATTTTTGGAGAACAGATTCATCATCGACTACTTGGTAGTCTATGAGTTCTTCGAAACTGCAAAAGAGGTGCACCGAGACATAATCGTGGCACGGGTATATGGTCAATCTTTCCTATTCAGCGAGACGGATTTCGCTGAATACTGTGGTTTATCCACTGAAGGGGTAACCGATCTTACCTACTCCCCAGTGACCATTGAAGAAATGTGTCATCGGTTCTCCAACTCTAACATCCCGGTTAAACCCTGGGGTGCTAAGAGCAACCTATCTCACAAGTACTAGATTATGTGTGAGATTCTGGGAAAGTCAGTTCTGGGTAGAGAGAAAAGCTACTACTACACCCAGAGGTCTTTGAGATGATGATTGTTGTCACGGTTGGGACACCAGTAAACTGGTCCTGGATCATCTTAAGCAACCTGAAGAAGATGATTCTCTCAAACAAAACCGGTTATGCTCCTCAGCTAAGCAGTTTTTGTGCCAGTCTGGATATCCACTCCGGACCCTTCGTCACTATTCATCCAAAGTACGTGCTCACGAAGGAGAGAATCCAAGAACTGATCGACCGATGGGAAGCAGCAAGGGCCAAGAGGAATCAAGTTGTTGGTTCATCCAATGTTTAAACTCTCCTCATCCCTCTGCCTATTCACCAGACTGGTAATTTTGTTGTACTACCGGTTTGGTAAGCCTTATTAATGAAAATCTTCTCTTTCCTTTTCAATCAAAAAAAATGAATCCTAAAAAAAATAACCAACATTAAATGCGCCGTATCAAACCAAATCAACTCAGTCTTGAAAACTGAAATATTCACTTTCCAAGAAGCATGCTTGATCCGATTAGACCAGACAAGCCTTTATCCTCTTGAAAACTGATAAGGCATTTATGACCAGACAAAAACGGTCCGATTTTTCAAATATTCTCATTAAATGCAACCAACCGCCCACACTATAAAAGGGGTCTCATCCTTCTTCATCAAAACACACTTCAAATATTCTTCTCTCTCTAAGTTCAAAACTTCAAAAATCTCATTCACTTGTTGCTCATATCCTCTTCCAAAATGAATGTCGAGTTGAGAAACACAATTATTGTCGATTTCCGTGAAATGTTGAACGCCCGGTTTCTAGAAACCATTTTTGCATTGATCATATAATCGGGGCTACAAGGATTTCTTGAAGACTCGGACACCATCCTCGAAGAGGAGGTGTATGAGTTCTTCAACAACGGACACATTTTGATGATGGTAGCATAAGGACCATCATTAACGGGAGATTTCTTCGGATCACCGAAGAAGATTTTGCTCACTTCTTCGAACTCCCAACCGAGGGATTTTTGGACTTCCCAACGCCGTACTTTTCGGCTAAGGAAGACTATGCTTTCATCTTCTCCTGCTCCATTCATCTGGTCGATGACCACGGAGAGAAGGATGATCTTTCTCCTCAATACCAAGTCTTTCATGACTTGGTCCAGCGGTCTATCATGGGCCGAATGCCTAACCAGAACTACAACCGGGAGGCTTTCGACATCATGATAGCCATCGTCAGAAAATCGCCCATAAACTAGGCTACCTATCTCTTCAACAACTTGAAGAAACTCGTCTCTGCTCCAAGGGGAAGAATCGGCTTCGCTCCCCAAATCAGCCAATACTTGGAGGTTCATCGTCGCAAACTCGGGCCCGGTGTTCCTGTCGGACCGGCCAACACCATGACTCTATCAATGCTGGACAGATGGATATCGAGGATTAAGAAACGAACAACCGACAACACCGTGGACAAATGGGTTGACAGAATGATCGAGGGGAGTGGCTTGATCTTCTCTAAGTTTATGTATTTTCCGGTTATCTGGCCATTTTGTTGTAAGACCAGACATCCACTTAATGTCTTTCCGCTTCGGTTTTATTAATAAAACTTCATATTTCTAAGTATCCGGTTTTCACATAAGTTTCCTTCTGGCTTTATCCTAACTAAACGAATTTTTGTTAATCAAAGCTTCTGGTTAACAACATTTCCGATAAATCAAAATATCAAACAAAATTTGAAAAAGTTCAAAATTTACCGCCCACGGTTTACCACCCCCGGTTTACCGCCCACGGTTAATCTCCGCATTTACCGCCTAAAGTTACTGCAGTAAATTTTGGAGGAAAAATTGGTGCCAAAACACAAACCAAGTGACGGTTCAACTTCTAACCATTCAAAACCGCTCCCTATATAAATCTAAAACAGTTCATTATTTGCACAAGCTTTCTCTCTCTAAAATCTTAAATTCTCTCTTGATTTCTGATTCTCTTTGATCTTCATCTTCCTTTCTCATAATCTCGCCATGAGTCTAGATAAAGCACCGTTTCAATACATGTTGCAAGTCGATTTCAACGATATCGATGAACACGCTGGGGAAGAACACAAGGCTGTGCTGCAATCCTTGAGAGATTCGGGGTTGGAAACGTATCTTTCTGGCTCGTTCGTCGTGCATCCAACGAAAGTTGAAGAGTTCTCGACGACGGCGACTCTAACAAAGAGGACGGTCTCCGCCACTGTGAACGGCAAGGCGATTAATGTAACGGAAGAAATTTTCTCGGAAGCACTCGGTTTGCCGAATACCGAGCTAGACTTCAAAACAAGCTTGACAGATGCAGAATCTAACGTGGTCTGGTTGGCCATATCAATTGATGACAAGGATCTGGTGATTCACTCCAGCCGGAAGAACAAACTCAAGCCGAAGTTCAGATGGCTGGTGAATATAATTTCTAGATCACTTCAGGGTAGAAAAGGCAACTTCGACAATCTGACAAAGCTGAAACTAAAGATGTTGATGGCAATTGTCCGCGGTGACAAGATCGAATGGGGAACCGTTCTGTTCGAACAGTTCTGTGAAATGGTGAAGAAAGATGGCCGGGTTCAGGATTACGCCATGCATATAGGGAAGATTCTAAAGTTCCTTCGAGTTGATCTTGGTGAAGGTGAACCGCTCCCATCCGGTAATCTTCTAAACTCTGAGCAGATGAGCAAGAAAACTACTAAAGTGGCTAAGCCGAAGTCATCCAGGACCAAGTCCTCAAAAGGAACCAGCTCATCTACACCGGCTGGTGAAAGCTCAAAACAAGCGGATCATAAGGGAAAGGTTGTTCAAACCGAAAACCCGCAGAAAAAGGGAAGAAAGAAAAAGTCAGCGAAGAAGAGCACCAGAAGCCGACAGATTCCGAGAAAACTCTATCCTCGGACCATTCACCCAAGAGAACCTCAGATATCTTTCAGTCGATCCCAATCAACACAGTCCATCCCAAACCGGCTGACTCTCCCTCTTCAAAGCAAACCGAACCCTCGGGGAGCCAAGAAACTCAGTCAAAGTCGAAGGAGAACTCGACTAAAGAGGTTAGTATTCACTCCGAAAACTCCAAGTCCCCAATCAAAAACCTCGATGACATAATGGCCGACGTAGGATTAAGAACCTCAGAAGTCATAGTGGACGTAGTCCAAAATATAGTTCATGAAACAGAAGACGATGTGACAAGTCTTCTCAAGCCAACTAATCAGGTTGAAGCAACCGGTCAGAGTGAAATCAAATCGGTCGAAGAAACGACCAACGCAGAAAACATTATCCCTCCGGCTCAGGAGGGAAATTCCTAAGAAAAAGAACCATCTGGTTCTGTTGGAGGCAAATCCGTCCCAACCGAATCCACTATCCAACCGGCTCAACACTGGCCGATAAACCCACTGATCACACCTGAAGGCCCATCTCAGGTTAGCAAAGGCAAGGAATTTCAAGTTGAGGATTCTTCGGTGAGAGAAGAAGGTACATTGCAAGCCGGTCCACAAACTGAAATCATGTCCGAAACAGAGATTCCCATTTCAGCAGAAGAAGAGGAGGAAATGTTCCAAAAATTCGTTAACGATATGAACAGGGAAGCCGAAGAGATGGCCACACCTTATGGGTCAAGCTGCGCTATGAAACGAAGCTATCAGACATGATCCCTGATTTCAGCGGCAACGATTATTGGGAGAAACTCGTAGCCTTAGAAGAAGAAGCTCTTAAGGTAACCGGTACCGATATAATCCAAGCCGCATACGCCAAAACCATTGTTATTCAAGAATACGCAAGGTTGCAGGCAGTAGAAGATGCCATGAAGAAGGCAGAAGGGGCAGAACTAACTTCAATGGAGTTAAAGATGCTTGAGCGGTTTCATAAGGTATGGAATGATCTCACCCAAAATGTTGACCGGCTCGAGGCAAAATGGAGAGAAGTGTGTAAACACGTTTTGACGGATGCCGATCACTTTCGAAGCAAACATATTTTTATTACCGGAGAGTCCTCTAAGATAGCAGAAAACCGGAGCAGTGCTCCCCTAAAGACTGATCAGGCTCCGGGACTTGAGCAAATGAAGGGAGTAGTTGTTGACACAATTATCTCTTGTCTTCACAAGTACAACATTGCTACAGATGAGAAAATTGCAACCGTTCAAACAAATCTGACCGAAACCGTTCGGGCATCAATTCATTCTGAGATTGAAGAAACGGTTCAAACATCAATCAAGTCGATGATTGCCGAATCTGTTCAAACCGCAACCGGTACTCTACTTGAAATGATGCAGGCTATCGCAGCTCAGATTGAGGAGTTGTCTAAACTGCAAGCTGATAAAACTCAAGCGCAGATTCATGCCGATGCCAAAACAGCCAGGAGACTTCAAGACGAAGACGAGGCTAGGGAACGGTTAAGAAAGGAAATCGAAGACAAAGATCATGAATTGGTCAAGCAATGCAATGAGGAAGAAAAGGCCGCTCAACCTGAACCCATACCTGCACAAGCCTCTCACTCAATGAAAACAAGGAACAAGAACAAACGTAAGGCGGTTGCGACCTTAATGAAGCAGGTGGAACGAAGCGGTTTAGAAGAGATTCAACCTGTCGGACAATTTGAGGAACCTCTAGATGAAGAAGAAGAAGAAGAAGAGGATTTCACACGACTTAACCGGCGAAAGAAGAAAGCAGTTGAAGCTTCAACAGCGTGTCCAAGTTCAGGTCCGATAGTTGCACAACCATCTCGCCCACCCAAACCAGTAAGCGGTGGCTTCGGGTTCAACAAGCGAACTCCCGGCATATCAAGTGTATTTGTCGGATGGCGCATTAACTCAGAAAGAAGGGAACGGGAATGGAAGGCGAGAGAGGAGGAAGAAAGGAGGCGGAAAGAAAAAGAAAACGAAAAGGGGGGATCATCCAAGTCTTAGCTTATTTATCTTTTATGAACAATTTACTAGTGTTATTGGAGTTTTTGTTTCAGAACTAAGTTAATCTTTCTAATATTTCAAAGTGATGACTTCACTACACATCTTTTGAAAAATCAACTTGTTTTGAAATTTTTTCTTAGAAAAACATCAAAAGGGAGAAATTGTTAAACACATTTTTCAAACCGGCCACACATTACGAGTTTTGAATATTTATTCTAAATAATCAAAAAGGGAGAAATTGATAGAAAAATTAAGTAAGTTAATTTTCAAACCGGACACACATTACGAGTTTTGAATATTTATTTTAAATAATCAAAAAGGGAGAAATTGATAGAAAAATTAAGTAAGTTAATTTTCAAACCAGCCATACATTACGATTTTTGAATATTTATTCTAAATAATCAAAAAGGGAGAAATTGATAGAAAAATTAAGTAAGTTAATTTTCGGAACCGTCCAGAAACCTAAACTACTATTAACTCTTATGTGTAGGAACAGATCGACTCGTATAAACCGGCTGAGGAACATATAAAAGCAATCCGGCTCTAGATGATCAATCTATGATCAAGAGAAACCGGTCTCAACGTACTTCAACATTCTCAACAGACCGGCTAGCAAAGAAAAGTTTACATCCAAGCCGGATCATACTATGAAAGAGTCAACCGGGAACTAAGAATTACAAAGATGACGCAATATGATGAAACAGACGTGTCTTGGAGAAATAAAAGAAGATAAGATCCGGATCAGAAGCATGCGATAAAGACAATGATGAATTACTGATCCGACTCAGACAGCCGGAAGGTGCATGCTTGACACGTGTCCAAATCTGCAAACCGGTTACGTCATCCATACCTGAGAGGTATATGCATGCTTGCCAAGTGTCAGGAAGTTGAAGCGTGCAAGCAACCTCTCTGAACCGGCGTGACCTTGAACTAACCAATCCCACGATAAGAGAAGAAAGTGACCGTTGGGATCATCTTCACTATAAAAGGAAGACGAAGCGACCTCATTAATAACGGTTCGAAAAACATTAAGAGAGATAAAGAAATCTCACGCGCGATCCAAAATTTGTTGTTTCATTTACCGAAAGCTTTATTGTGTTGTAGTGTTGTATTACATCAAAGAGTGAGTTGGTGTAACCGGCGAGTAGCGAGTTAGTGGAGATCCTTCTCACAACCTGAGAAGAAGGGGTGACGTAGGAGGAATTGCTCTGAACATCCTATTTCAGTTAGAAATGACTTATGACATGAAGTACTATTTGGAAAAGCATGAATATGCATTTTCTACTGTCGAGGAAATAGTTGAAATTAATCTAAACACAAAGGAAGGTTCTCAGATAATTTTAATTTTAATTTTAAATGATCAAGAAAAAAAAGACATAATTAAAATTTTAAAGATTTTTTGTTTGGTCATACAAAGACATGCTTGAAATTAATCTGCAAATCATTCAACTTCTTTCAACGTCGACATGCTCAAAAAATACTTTGTCTAGAGCACACGTGATTAAATTCATTCACACTTTCTAACAAAACTAGAAATTATTCTAAAGTCTTCAAATGATTTCTAACAAAAAAAAAACTCTTATGTGAACACTAAGGACATTCTTATTAAAATAAAAATGATCAAAATGAAAACATCAAAAATAATTATCGTAACACTCACATGTTATGAATTATATTCAAACCAAATCTCTCCTTATTAATAAAGTACATAGGCAGTAAATCACTAGGTTCGGTCCCAATAAACTTTAAAATTAAAATCCGATATAATAAAACTCAAGATCCACAAAAATAAAAAATATATCATAAATATTCTAACACATGTGCTTGAACCTACGTTTAGACCTAATTTTTTCTTTTATGAGAAAACGTAGACAACCTATCATGGGATCGGTCCCAATAAATTAAAACAATAAAACTCTAACATCAAGACTAGGGACATTTTTATTAAAATAAAAATGATTTCAAAAGTAAAATAAAATTTTATCAAATTTTATACCCAACAAAAATATAAGTCGCATTTTATCTCCCAATAGAACGGAACTATGTTTGGATCTGATTTGTTCTTTAATGAGAATATGTAGGTAATCTAACATATACTTGGTTCCAATCAAGTTAAAAATACAAATTCCCTATGTCAATACTAGGAAGTTTTTTATTAAAATAAAAAATGTTTAAAATAACTAAATAAAACAAGTTTTAGTCATGGTTTCAAGGAAGGACGGCCTTATACCCTCTAACTCAATAGTGCATAGTGGAAAAAAGACAGGGCTTGGAATAAAGGTTCAAGAAATGAAAAAGAATGTGAGACAACTCATCCTTCCAATTTACTGTCTCTTGACGAACCAATGTAACATTCAAGATTCAAGTAAAATAATCTCCATATGGGTCTTTATCAAGTCTTACGTAAGCATAATCTACTGATATTTAAGAGGGAGCTCATAGAATATTAACACTCAAACTCCTCAAACTCGGAACCATGTTGTCAATAGAGGCGATGTCTCATCTCAAACAGAGGTCATGCGTAAGAACATAAGGTCTCAAATTAAAAACAAAATCAAGTCAAAGAAGATTGTGTTAGTTGAGATACAAAAATTATCACTTTTGTTCATCTAGATATTGTCTTGTTTTCTAAAAAGAAATAACAAACTATTTAAGTCTATCAGATATACTCGGGTTATCAAGAAAAGAGGCCAAGATAAAAGGAAACAAAGAGAGAATACTCATAGAGGTTGAGATTTTGAAATCACCATTTCTTGTTCATCTAGACCCGTGTCTAATTTAAGAATATAAGAACGAAAATGTACTAATTCTATGAAAAATAAACACGTTGACCTCTAAATTAATCAGTGAAAATAAACCTCATGGAGCACGGTTGAAAGATTAATTTTAATTTGAACCTCAAAAAATGATGTTCGAGCAATCAAATCCCTCAAAGAAAACTCAGGGAAAACATTTGTACGAAAGACTAGACCCATAATTTACCGTAATTATTTCGAAGACAATCAGACGCATTTGATTCCTCTTGAAACATTCTAAAGAACGATGTACAGAACTAATTTCTAATAATATTTCAATCTAATGTCCTTAAACATCGAAAACATTGAAAATCAGTGAAAATGACGCTAACACCTAAAATATTAAAATGTCTGACTCTTGACTTAAATTCAAATAACGTAAACAACAAAAATCAAACATTTTAAGACCAATTAACTGTTCTATCCGGGAAGTTAAGTCTGACATACATTCGAGATCGATGAAATTGTTGTATTCAGGAAGTCAAATCAGTCAAATATTTCAAGACCAATGAAACCGTTGTATCCGGAAAGTTAAGTCTTACAAACATTCAAGATCAATGAAAGTGTTGTATTTGGGAAGTCAAATCAGACAAACATTTCAAGACCATTGAAACGATTGTATCTAGGAAGGCGAGTCTAACGAACATTAAAGATCGATGAAATCATTGTATCTGGAAAGTCGAATGAGACAACAATTTCAAGACCAATGAAACCGTTGTATCCGAGAAGTTAAATCTAGTGATCATTCGAGATCGATGAAACCATTGTATCCAAAAACTTGAATCATACAAACATTTCAAGACCAATGAAACCATTGTAATCGTGAAGTTGAGTCTAACGAACATTTGAGATCGATGAAATCGATGTATCTAGGAAGTCAAATTAGACAAACATTTCATTACCAATGAAACTGATGTATCCCGGAAGTTGAGTTTGGAGAACATTTGAGATCAATGATATTGTTGTATTAGTAAGTCAAAACATACAAACAATTCAATACCAATGAAATCATTGTATCCGGCAAATTGAGTCTGGCAAATAATCGAGATCGAAAAAATCGTTGTATCAGGGAAGTCAAATTTGACGAACATGTGAGATCAATGAAATAGTTGTATCCGAGAAGTCGAATTTGACAAACATTCAAGACCAAGAAAACTATTGTATCTAAGAAGTTGTGTCTGAAGCCACCATGAAGATGAAATTAATCCCACAACAATTGAACTATGATTAGTTTGAAAGAAGAAGAGTCATTACGCGAGTCTCTTGAAGGACTCGTCAGGTTTTCGAATAACTATGAAATAAACTATAAATAGGGAAGTTT
Source organism: Impatiens glandulifera (assembly GCF_907164915.1). Classification (NCBI taxonomy): domain Eukaryota; kingdom Viridiplantae; phylum Streptophyta; class Magnoliopsida; order Ericales; family Balsaminaceae; genus Impatiens; species Impatiens glandulifera. The sequence goes on along the minus strand of NW_025919681.1, from coordinate 12,600 downwards.
TAAACGTATTGCTTATTTTTCAAACATCGCTATGCATTTTTCTAAATCGAGCGATTTCTACCAACTTTATCCAAGAACGGCATTATGTAGTAACTAATGTTATACTCCCCGATTATATAATTTATATTTTTAATAATTGTCGAGCTTATTGTTATACAAAATTCATGTACAGGTTTATTGCACAGATTATTAAATCAGAAATTACGTTTAGTGCCATTGAAGTGTCAATTAAATTCCGAAAATAATTGATTTTAAAGTCTAAATTGAAATAATTTGGGTTATTATTATACTTAAGAGCTTTAAGACATTTAATTACGTTTTGATAAAAATTATGTTAAGTTTTATAATAAATAAATAAATAATTCTTTTACAAGATGGTTAGTATATATTAGTTTTAATATATTAATTTGTTTTTATAATAAGTGTTGACTTGATCTTTAATTTTTTAAATTAAATGATTTATTTTGGGAGTTAATTGTGAATCAATTAGAATTCTTGAAAAACTCATAAAAGATTTAGAGAAATAAGACTAAGTCTTAGTTTTGTTTTAAATAAAGTTATTAGTTTTCGAAAGTTAGTTTTGAAATAAAAAAAATAAAAAAATAAAAAAAATTATTTTTAAAACTAATGGTTGACTAATTCCTTGTTTTTGCATTTAGTCACAAGATTTAGTAAATTCCTAATTAAACTTTTTCGAAAGACTAGCCTACAATAAAAGATGTATATTTTAAGTTAGTAAGTTTTAGTCATAATCAGACTCAACAAATTAACAACTTTGATATAAGCTACAACAAAGAAATAAAAAAATAGACATCCGAAGTATAAAAGCTCTACAATGAATTTCAAAAGCACTTTATTGTATTAGGCACTTTCAAAAGCAGGATGACCGACAATAGTTATGGAAGCTATGTATGAATAAACACTATATGTTATCAAACTTATGTGTAAGCCTAGAAAAAAACTTTCGGCCAAGAGAAGTTTGAGGTTCGAGAATTTTAATCTCGATTTGCGTGTTAAAATTCTTTTTTTAAGTAAAACATTACTTTAAAAGATTTTAAATAATTTTTGAAAACTTTTGAAATTAATTATAACAATAATTAATTTAGGTTCAAATTTAAATAATCTTTGGATTTGGAGTAATCAAATTACAATAATTAATTTAAAAGATTATTTATTTGAAAACAAAGTCTTCAATTGATTTTTGAAAATCAATAAATTGGAATATGTGTACAAACACATTTTAACTAGAGTTTCATTAAATTTGTAGTTTGGTCATACTCGGGAAAGAGTTTCACGCTTCATCCTTCGTACCCGTTTTAAACACAGTCTTAATTTATAAATTTGGTTTTGAAAATCAGTTGTATAACATTTAATTTTAACCGATTATTCTTCCAATTATTTTAACCTAGACATGTATAGGTTTATGCATATTTAAAGAATTGTAACAACAATTATATAAATGATGGTACTTGTTGTTGATGATGGTTAGAAAGGAAAATACCTGAAAAACATAAGTTAAAAGAGCATTAGGGTTTAAAAAATCCCAAACAAGCCTTTGTCAAAATATTTTTTCATGGAAATATCCCAAAAATATTTTGAAATCATTTTCTAATTTTTTTGGATTTTTAGAAAATGATTTGAGGTTCCAAAATTACAAAAATAATTTTGGAATTTGAAAATTAGAACCAAATAGATCTTCGGAACGGTGTCCTAGGTCCTGTGTTTGTTTTACCGGTCGAGGCTAAAAAGTCATCGGTCATGGTCAAGAATCCCTTGGTCCAGGTTTAGGATCCTAGGTCGGGGTGCGGAAGTACCTCGGTCGGGATTCTAAGGCCTCTCAGTCCTTGGCTATAATTTTTGGTCGGGTTCCAAAATTCATGGTCGGACCTCCTAGTCCTAGGCGGAAGTATGACTTCTCGGTCGGGAGCGAGACTCCTTAGTCCTAAGTCTAACTTAGGTTTAGGAGTGCTCGATCGGGTGTGAAACTCCTCAGTCCTAAGTCTGACTTCTCGGTCAGATGTAAAAATCATCAGTTAAATCTCTTGATCCTATATGAATAATATTGGTCGGACATCTCGGTCCTGGATGAAGAACATCGGTCGGAGCTCTCGGTCCTAGATGAAAATCCTTAGTCGGACCTCTCGGTTCTGACTCAGATTTCTCGGTCAGACCTCTCAGTCTTGATCGAAGATCCTCGTTTGGATCTCTTGGTCCTCAAGAACATCAAATTGCATGTTTTACAATTTTATTGGAGGCTTGGATCCTATGATCCAATGGTTTGGGTAGCTTCACAAAGCTACCAGGAACATGAAAATCATTATCCCAATGTATCAATCGATCTAGATGAAGATCAATTTGTTCAAAATAGTTTTTGGTTTTAAAGTTGTTTTGAAATAAAAAGAGCTTGCCAATAGCATCATTATACTACTAAAACATGAACACTGGTTGTTCATATGGACCAATTCAAGAACTCAAATTTTCAATTATTTTTAAAATTTTGATTTTGATTAAACATGATCGGGATGAATGAAACATGATTCAAATAGTTTTCCAGCATCATTAAAAACATGTTTGGAAGCTTTTTAATCTACTGTTCTTGAGAATTATACCAATAACATAAAACCCTTTTTTTAACTTTTTAAAATTTTAATTGGATTTTTTGTTTGAGACTGATTGATCGTTTCTGACTTTCACAAAAAGCACATAAATGATCGATTTCTAATCATCAAATTTAAGAACTGGGCAACATAATAGCTTAAGAAAACTAAAATATAAATATTTCGATTTCAAACTAGAAGTTTACCAAGTGATGGAGAACACTCCTTAGACCTTAAGGAAACTTGTTGGATGTCTAAATCCAAGGTTTAAGGCCTTATGCAAATATTTCGAAAAATTTGAAGCTTTGAGCTTCAATGGCAAATTTTTGATTTCTTCTTATTTAAGGCTTGAGATTGAATCTATTTTTTTTTTTTGGAATTGTTAAGGAACACTATTTATAGCCACCTGAAGTCGATTAAGGTAACCTAGTGGATCGAATTAGTGAAACACCATTTATGGTGTTTTGGCTATTCTTTTGGCTAGATGCCGAAATAGGCATCATTGATGCCTATAGATATAGGGTAAATGATCAACATGGTAGGTTGATCATTTCACGGCGGACTAACAGTGAAGTTCCATCTTTGAATAATCAAAGATGATTGCCTTTCATATCCTTTCGGCGATTACAACGAAAAAAAGATGATGTAGGGACAAAATAGCATCATTTCGGGTAAAAATGCGGACGTGGAGCGTTCCGTAAGTGCGTTGTTGCATTTCGGCCAATCCGTCGCGTTTCAGCTAACGGGTGTCAGCTGATTCGCTGCTTCGCGGGCGCACGCTCCTTTTGTTATAGTGGCGATGCGGCGTGCTCCTGGGCGTTGGATGAAAATCCAGTGCTCATCTGATGGCCTCGGATTCGGCTGTAGTAATTCTTTCGGATTTCGGCTACACCCGATTGCAAATTTAATTTTCTATTTTTAACATCATGGATTTATTTGAAATTGAGTTTCCTTTTACCCTTTTGGCTTTAATTTTAAAACTTTAAAATGCACAAAATATTTAAAATAAATATGACAAATATTTTCCCAATATATTTTATTTTTTATATATTTTTGGGTTAAATAAATAATTTTTGGGATAAAATAGGTACCATATTTCATCATAAATTATTTATTTTAATCCCTTTATTTTTCTAAAATTATTTTGAGATAAAATGTGTACAACATTTGTCCCAAATAATTTTATTTATTTTCTTTGGCCATTTTCTTTAATTAATTAAGTTTTAAATATCACAATAATTAATTTAATTAATTGTTTAATTAGGATTTTGGCCTTGGGGTTAATTATTTTGATTTATTTACTCAATAATAGTCAAAACAATTATTTTAAAATTTGTAAATTTGGTGTGTAGATTTTTAATACTTACAGAGTGCCCCTCTCGAATCGAGTTTGAATACAACAAACTCGTTTTGAAAACGCTGATTCGAGTATGACATATAACACTAAGTTTATCTTATCCAAATTATATTGAGGGTTTTGTAAATATAGAACATGTAGTGTACTAAGGTTGGAGTGACCTGGTGATGTTGTGTCGTGGTGCTTCTAAGCATTGCTCAGGAATTTTTCTTTTGGTGATTATCCTAACAATGATAACTCTTGGAATCCTATTTTAAAGATCATAACAAAGTCTCCATAAAATCCATGGGATAATGATACAGAGATAATTATAGGCATTGAAAAATCAATTCTTTTAACATCAACACATTTATTCAAGATAGTCATGTACAAATGGTTAATAGTTAATATCGTTTGAGACATGAAAGACGTGAAAGTTTTAATAACTTTCGTGTGGGTTACTAACAAGTAATATCTTAAGGTGATCATATGCATATGATTAGGTGATTATCAAGATATAAGTATTAGTGAAAACTGATAAGCTTATCACAGGGCTTACTAACAAGTAATACGTTGGGAGATCATATACATATGATTAAGGTCCTATCAATAGATATATTTATCGTGGGAGTTAACAAACTTGCCACGGAGGTTACCAAGAGGTGAGGTTGTAGGAGATCATGTGCATATGATTATGGTACTATCAACATATAAGTTTTTGTTTTTGTGAATTAAAAGGAGAATACCTACCGAAAAATAGGATTTTTTATTGGAGCACCTATCGAGAGATATGGTTTGAAGATATACCTATCGTGATATAGGGTTTTGTGATATACCTATCGAGAGATATGGTTTGTCTTTGAGTACATATCAAGTGATTGGGTGTTGAATACCTATTCGAGTGATAGGGTTTGGAATACCTATTCGAGTGATAGGGTTTTGAATACATATTCGAGCAATAGCGTTTTGTATGGATAATATACATATGATCTCGTATGTTTATCAATAGATAAGATTTTTAACGAATCATGTACGAATGATATTTATGCTTGTCAATAGACAATTCTTAATACTTATCGAGAGATATGGTTTGGATACCTCTTCAAGTGATACGGTTTTGAATACATGTTCGAGTGATAGGGTCTGGAATACTATTCGAGTGATAGTGTTTTTGTATACATATTCGAGCGATAGGATTTTGTATGGATCATATACATATGATCTCGTATGTTTATCAACATATAAGATTTTTAACGGATCATGTACGAATGATCTCTATTCTTGTCGACAGAAAAGGCTTGATACCTATCGAGAGATGGGGTATCACTTTAAGTACATATCAAGAGATAGGGTTTGAGTGGATCGGATCGTGTACGAATAATATCAGGTTCTTCTCTACAGACAAGATTTTTCATGGATCATCTACAAATGATCTCTATGCATGTCGACAAACAAGTCTTGGATACCTATCGACAGAAAGGGTTTTGAATTTTTGTGAATTAAGAGATATACCTAATGAGAAATGGGGTTCGGTCACCTGTTCACAAACATAGTTTGTAGACGAAATCATATATAAACGATGTGTCGACCTATCGACAGATAGAGTTTTGAAATAATAGTATATAAATGATGTCTCAACCTATCGACAAATAGGGTTTTAGTGGAATCGTATATAAACAATGTCTCAACCTATCAACAAATAGGGTTTTAGCAGAATCGTATATAAACGATGTCTCGACCTATCGATAAATAGGGTTTTAGTAGAATCGTATATAAATAATGTCTCAGCCTATCAACATATAGGGTTTAACTGGATCATGTACGTATGATCTCAGCTCTATTAGAAAGACAAGATTGTTAACGGATCATTTACAAATGATCTATGTGCTTGTAAACAAACAAAGCTTGAAACGAAATCATGTACGAACAATTTCTCGTACTTATCGACAGATAGGGTATGGGACTTATTAACAAATATGCGTTTAAACGGAATCGTGTACGAACAATTTCTCGTACCTATCGATAGATATGGTTTTGATACGTAACTCCAATTTGAGTTTAAAACGGGATCATGTACAAACAATCTATCGTACCTATCGACATATATGGTTTTATACCAACTACAATTAGGGTTTTAAACGAGATGGTGTACGAACAATCGCTCGTACCTATCGACAAATAGGGTTTTGGATACTTAACAACAATTAGAGTTTAAAAATGAGATTGTGTTCGAACGATCTCGAGTTCTTGTCGACAGACAAAATTGTTAATTGATCATTTATAAATAATATTTATGCTTGTCCACAAACAGAGCTTTTGAACGGAATCGTGTATAAACGATTTCTCATACCTTTCAATAGATAGGATTTAGGTTACCTATTAACAAATAGGGAAAGGAATCGTGTAAGAACGATTTCATGTATCTATCGACAAATAAGGTTTAGGGTACCTAATAACAATTATGTGTTTTGATTGATCGTGTACGAACGATCTCGAGTTCTTTTCGACAAACAAGATTGTTAACGGGTCATCTACAAATGATCTTTATGATTGTCCATAAACAAGGATTTTGAACAAAATCGGGTATAAATGATATCTCGTACCTATCAACAGATAGGGTTTAGGTTGCATATTAACAAATAGGGTTTGAAATATAATTGTGTACGAATGATTTCACGTACCTATCGATAGGTAGGGTTTAAGGTACCTAATAACCATTAGGGGTTTGGATGGATCGTGTACGAACGATATTGAGTTCTTTTCAGTAGATAATATTGTTAACGAATCATCTACAAATGACCTCTTTTCTTGTCCACAAGTAAAGCTTTTGAATGGAATCGTGTACAAACGATTTCTTTTACCTATCAATAGATAAGGTTTATGTTACCTAATAACAAATAAGGTTTGAAAACATAATTGTGTACGAATAATTTCATGTACCTATCAACATATAGGGTATTTGGTACCTAAAAACAATTAGGGGTTTGAAACAGAATTGTGTGCGAACGATATCACGTACCTATAGATAGATAGGGTTTAGAACCTAACTATAATTAGGGTTTAAAACGGGATCGTGTACGTGAAATATCGGTCCTGGCTTTATGCCTTTTAAGGGAATATTTCAACAGAATCATTTTCTTAATTTTTCTAAAGTTTCATTTGCAACTATTTGAAATTCGTCCGTCCACAATTTCATGCTCTATTTATGGACAGATGACTCATGTTTTTAGATAAATGGACATTTTTTTTGTTTCACCAGTTCCTATCCTTGCTTTTCTTTTTTTCGAGATTAGAATGAACCTTGATCCTTCTAAATGAATAATTATGTTTTTGAATTCGAAACTTATTCGGGGCTAAGCTTTGAATATCTTTTTCGTTCTTTGTGATAATTTTCTTTAATCAAGGAATGAGATTTATTTTTCCCCAATTTTTGAGATATCAGCTATAAATTCGATTTCGTACAAACACTTATCCAGAATCATAACCATCGAAGAAGATAGTCAAATCTTTGATGTTTTGACAAGAGTGCAACTATTTTTGGTTTTTCTGCCCTAAACCACATTTCTCGAAAGTCCACTTCTTGTAAAATAATTTTTTTATAGAGGTTTACCAACTTTTTTCTTTGAGTTTTCATTTGTCATTTTCTTTTTCTTTTTGTTAACTCGCGGATATATCTGATAGAATCGGTACATCATTGCTCTTGTCATATCAATTAAAACTAGAGTATGAGTGAGCAACGAATGGCGATTTCAATACCTCAACCACTTGAGCCGTTTTCTTTTTCTATTTCCAGGGTGTATCTAGTAGAATCGGTATATTCTATTGTTGTCATAGCAATCATAACTAGAGTTTGAGTGAGCACGAATGGTGATTTCAATACCTCAATCAACATAGAAATATTTTATAAATTTTTTTCAAAGATTTTTGGGGTTTATTTCGGTTCTCTTTTTGACATTTTAATTTTTTTTGCTTTTTTTCCGAAGCATCGAGTTTCAAACATCTCTTTCTTTAACAAAAATAAGAGGTGTCCATTTTCAATTTGGGATTTTGGGCCTCACTTCTATGGGGTTTATTCTAGTTCTTTTTTTTTCAAAAACCTTCTATGGAGGGTTACTCTTCGGATAATCCCTACAAACAAAAAAGAGCTTATGACTGATATCTCTTGTATCAAAGTCATTGTGAAATCCTCGGTCTATTTTTGAGAATATCACTTAGATGGAAATGATGTTCTTAGCTTTGTCCTTACTTATTTCCTAAAATCCGTCACATCGGCTTTAGAATGGGATCAAGATTTTCTTCCTTTCTAAAAGGATTTTCTCTTTCTCGTGAAGAAGGGAGTATGGAGTTTTATTTATTTATGTGTGTGAGACCAGGCCCTCAAACATGCAGGTTGTCTACGTATGTTCTCTCCTTTATGTTTCTGCATTGAGAAGAATCGGGTCTTCAAAGTTAGGACATGAGTCCTTTGTCCACGTTGCAAGTTATACAAAACTTGGGATTGGATTCTATTGAAATAATCTTCTTTCAAGGTTGAGTTATAAACCATTCTTCGTGTAACTTGATATTATACAACATATTTTTGGAGCGTATCGAGATTGCCTTGTGCAAAGAACTCTTCACCTTCTATTGTAGATAGGCAGACAACTCCTCTAGAGAAGATTTTCTTAAATAGAAAGGATCATTTCCATTGTAGTCGAAACTTGCTCATGGGGTCTAGGAGTTCCCCTGGTTCGTTTAAGAACTAGTTCCCCTTCTTTGAAGTTTCTAGGTTTTAACTTTCTATTGAAAGTGTCTAACATTTATTTATGGTAGGCTTGGGTTTTACATAAAGCGTTTAACCTCTTGTCTTCCATTAACATTGATTGATCATATCGAGATTTAAGCCAGTCTTCTTCGTTAACGTGGCTCTAAGATTATTCTAATAGTTGAAATCTCGATTTCGATAGGTTGTATAGCGTCCATGTCGTGAACTAGTGAATATGGTGTTTCATCCGTTGAATTTCGAGTGGTTATATGATATCCTCATAAGGCGTATGGAAATTTCTCATGGAAGTCCTTGTACATGTTGGTCATCTTCTTGATGATCCTAATCACGTTTTTTTTTTTCACTTTGACCGCACCATTAGCTTGTGGTCTATAGGGCGGTGATTTATGATGCTCAATCTTGAACTTGTCGAGCAATTGCAACATTTTTCCTTGAAATTGTCGATCATTGTATGAAATTAGGGCGTGAGGAACTCCATATCTAGAGATGATGCTAGTTTGAATGAACTTTTCCACTTAAGAAGATTTCAAGACTTTATAGGAGGCTACTTTAACCCATTGTGTGAAGTTGTCTATGGCTACGAGTATGAGCTCATGTCCATTTGAAGCATGGAGATAGATTTTCTCGATGACATTAATGCCCCGTGTAAAAAAAGGCCAATGGGATGTCATATTGTAGAGAAGACAGGTCGTGTATGCTTTAGGTTAGCATAGATTTGACACTAATGACAGCTCTTTACATAGTTCACACATTCTTGTTCGAGGTTTTACCAATAATATCCTAATTGAGTATTTTCTTGGTTAAAGCAATTTCATTCATGTGTGGGACGCATGTCTCTATATATATGTACTTCCTCCGTGATTCTTTTGGATTTAGAATTATATATGTAGAGTATGTTTTGACTGTCAAAAGATCAGTAGTAAAGTCAGTGGCAATCAAAACATAGTTAGTGGGATATTGGTGCATCGTCCGTCGTTCTTTAGCTCGGGAGTGGGAAGGATATTCTCCGTACTCAATGTACTTTTGGAGAGTATAGTAACAACGTTAAACATCATTCTCATGGGAAGTTATTGTTCCCTTTTCAAAAGTATGTCGTTATTTTTGACGGATTTTTAAAGGTTTGACTTTAATTCTGTCGGGAAAATGGAGTTGTAAACTTGTAAGGCGCTGATTGAAATTGGTTTTAAAAAATTATGTTTTTTTAATTGAAAAATGCGCTGAAAATGGAGTGTTTAGGTGTTGGACATGGAGTTATAAAGCGTTAAATATGGAGTTGTAAGGCGATGAACTTGAAATTTGTTTGAGAAACAACTAAATTTTTTTTAACTGAGGCAATGAACATGGAGTTCATAATCGTTGAAATGAAATTCATAGGCGTTGAACATGAAATTGGTTTGAAAAAAGAATCAAGTTTTTTTGAAACAGGAGATTTTTTCTTTTTTCTCCACATCAGATTCTTGGTCTTGCTTTCATTGCTTCCTTCGCTACCCGTATCATTTCTCTAAAGGAAAACAATGTAAGGAGTTCAAAAATTCTAACTTATCAAAAGTGGTAACCTTATTATAAAATATCATACATCCAATAAATACTTCAAATTAATGATAGAAATACAAAATTCATAACCTTACATCAATGAGATCAAGCCTCTCAAAAACTTTCATTTGAGTTAGACTTAATAGATTGATTACAACTGATTGATATCCCAACCTCCCTGAGGTCCTGGATTCTGATTGATATTTCAACCTCCCTGAGGTCCTAGATTCGAGTCTGTCAGGCGGCAAGTTCTACGCTTGGTTAAATGGTTAAGTGTGTTTGCGGTTTATTTATTTAACCCGCGGGGATTAGTCACACTCTAAAGAGGTTGCGGAACCCAGCCTTCTAAAAAAAATAGGTTAATTACAAACTATATATTTTAGTAAGTCTAATAGTAATTGAAGACAATGAAAAATAGATATATCTCAAGTATTAGGAGAAGTGCCTCCATAGAGGTCCTAGTCCAATCTCAAAAGAAAAATGAACTTTTAGAATTTTTTAGTATGGTTTATGGTTAAGTTTATTATTTTCTTATGAAGAGTAGAGTATTAGACAATATATTCATTCTTGGAATGAAGATGTATATGAATGCTTGCATTAACACTTTGATTTTTCACATGTGAAGTCGACTCAGGGTCGGCATAGGCCCCTCACCTCACCTAAAAGAAAACTATCTTCTACAAAGTTTGAACCCGCAACCTTGGAAGTGTTACTATACCATTTAACCAATTAGACTAAATTATTTTTCTTAATTTAAATACAAAACTACTATATACTATTAAATATTATTATATATTTTCTATATAACATAAAATTTGAATAAAAATAAGAATACATTTTTTTTACTTTGAGGAACCAAACTTTGGGTCGGCAGTAGTATAAGCTAGTTAAAATCATTTTTTGAAAAATAAAATGTACCCAAAGTTAATGAGATCCGTGTTAAGAGAGTAACTTGAACTTTGTTTGAAGAAAGTCACAAAGAAGGATCCATAAGAACATAAGGTTTGTTGAAGTCAAATCGTGTGTGTTAATAGAGATAGATATTAGTTCAAGATGAGTATCATTTAGTGCAAGTCAAATAATTATGAAACTAAAGAATTCAACTAAAAATAACACAAAATAATTTATAGTGTTTCAACATAACTATAGTCTATAATCACTATATATTAAAAACTTGTAGCTTTAAGTATTACAATTATTCTTTTACAGTTCAAACTCACAAAAAAAAAACAATGTTTTTAAGACAAAAGTTGTCATATTACACATTTATAAAAACTCTAAATAGGTGAAAGAATCCTAAAGTATTGTCAACATATTATCTAACTTGTATTTTACTAAAACAAATTTTTAATTTTCTTTTATGTTAAACTTGTCCAAAAAAAATATTTAGTTTTTTTTTTATATAATCTTCTTTTTCCTTGTATGTTTCTGATACCGAGATTTGGATAACATAAATTTACCAAAATTACACTATTGACAATCCTCTAATGACAAATATTAAAAATAAAATAAGAAAGATAATAAAGGAAACCAAAGAGATCAAAAATGTCTCTATACCAAAAGTGGTAACCTTATCAAATATCGTACATAAAAAAATCATTAAATTAATGATAAAAATACAAAGTTAGAAAAAAAAAATATTCAACCCATTTAGATAGTAAGTTCCACTAGGTTAATTGGTCAAGTGTGTTTATGTGTTAGGTACTTAACTCGCGAAGATTAATCAAATTCTAAAATAAAAACGAAAATTAACATTTTAAAAAAAATAATTAAAAAAATATTATAATTTTATAACATATTTTGCAACAATAATTTGTGCAACACTTTTCTTAATACAAAATCAATAAAAATTAATGCAAGTTGAATATATATATATATTACTTTTAATTATTAACCATAATTTTCATGATATATAAGTTATTGACTTTTTTTTTATAAAATAAGAAAAAGAAAATTTTAATGGCAGGTAAATTATTTTTTAATTATTAAATTAATCAAAATATTAATTATTTTATTTTAATTAATTTTAAATATAAAATAAAATTTTAATAGTTTAATTCAAATTATAAAAAAAACACTATATTTTCATCGGAAAAAATTTTTAATTTGATAATGTCTTTAAATAACTTAAATAATCATGCTTTTTTTCTAATGCTAAAAGGTGTAAATAAGCTATCATGATCCTTTGAATGAACTTAATGATAGGTAAAACGTATTTTAAATGACGCTTTTAATTTAGTTATCAATTTTAAAAGTGTCAACTAAATATTGTAATTTTTTATTTTTTTAAAACTATTTTTCTCTAAGCTATTTCTATAAATTAAAATAAAAATTGAAATTAGAAAGAAAAATAAAAATGACATGGATAA
>NW_025919680.1:0-1002 GCF_907164915.1 Impatiens glandulifera | reverse complement strand
AGGTTAGCCTTGGACTACCCTTCCTCGGTCAAAAATCTAACATGGGTTAACTTCTGGCTAACCTTGGGCTAGGTTTTTTTAGTCGAAAATTGAGCTTGTGTTAACTTTTGGTTAAATCTGGGCTAGGTTTTCTTGGTCGGAGGTTAGCCTTGTGCTAACCTACCTTAGTTGTCAAGAATTGTAGTTTGATGTTTTTGATAGGGCCTTGATCTAATTATTCACGGTCATGATTTTTTATTGAATTCTATTGGATTTTTGTCATATTTTTTAGTTTGTCATGAAAATTTTACTTAGAATCCTATAGACATCAAAGAATTAAAAATGTACAATAAGTATTCATGTACAAATTTAAAACTTTGAAAATCACATCAATGAAAAAGCTATTATAAAATGTTAAATATTATAAATATTTAAGTCAAAATTCTTCAAATTAATAATTTATTTTTAAATAAATTAACTTAATAAATAGTTCAAATGATAATAACCATGACTAAGAGATCACTATGAATGTTTGAAATGGGAGTTTTAAGTCTTAACGACAATCATAAATCTTCTTATATTAAAAATAAATAAATTATCCTCAAATCATTCCTCAACTAAAACACTCTTTATAACTTAAAAAAAAAAAAAAAAAATCAATTTTCAGTTATATATTTATATTTTAAGTTTTTTTAACAAAAACAATAATAATAATTCAATTTTCGTTAATCTCTACAAAAATATATATATATATATTTGCACAAATCTTCGATCGCCCCCAAAGATTTAGCTAGATGTGGTTCTCAACAACTTGAATAAACCCGATCCTAAAGAAAAGATTACAATCCAAACCAATAGAATATAAGAATTGATCTCATTATAGTAAAACATCAATACCATGAAAAAGTTGGTATTGTTGTCAACTGTTAAGAGACAAGAATTGTTTGTTAACCTCCACATACAAAAAAAAAAATATAACAATTTACAAAGGATGATCTGATTCTGTTCTAAACTATTAAAATG
>NW_025919679.1:0-54705 GCF_907164915.1 Impatiens glandulifera | reverse complement strand
AACCATATGAAGCATCACTTCCGGCTGGCTCAATATATCGAAGATCTCAAGGCCAACGGAAAATTATTCAAAGTGATGAAATCTGTGAAGATGACGTAATGAAGATTTCTTGGAAATGCACAAAAGAAAGATCCGAGATAAAGCATGAGGGAAATCTAATCATTGCAGATCTTAACCAGATGCACAAGCAACCCTCATGGTACAGGCGACTACCTTCGTGCATGGCTGGCACATGTACAAAAAGCAAGACTACCTATTTCAGCCGGTTCGACTGACCAATCAATAGATGAGAGAAAAATATGACCGTTGTCATATTCTCTATATAAAGGAAGCCAAGAGTAGTAAAGAAAAATAACGCGCGCGAGCTAGAAACAACTCAGTTTTCATACAATCAAGCCCGAAAAACATCCTAAGTTCATATAGCTTTTTTGATTCAAAATGAAACAGTTGTAAAAGAAATCTATGTATTTTACCTTGTATAAAAGTATTACATCATTGTGTGAGTGGTGTTAACCGACGAGCAGTAAATAAGACTCGATCGGAGTGTACTTGTGAAATATTCCAGTTAGTGAATATTCTTCTCACTGTTTGAGAAGAAGGGGTGACATAGGAGAGTTTGCTCCGAACATCCATAAAAATTTGTCTTGTGTTCTTTATTTTTCATTCCGACTTACTTACTCTAATCGAACCGAAACACTATTCACCTAAACCAAACCGGTCTTCTCTACACCTTAACCGACTTCTCCTAATACCTTCCAAACCGAATTGTGTAAGTTGCTTCAGACTGAAACATAAATTTCCGCACTTGAACTCGGTTCAAGAGTCTGTGACAATCTGTGTAGTGTTAAGAGCGGTTCTAGTCTTTAACCGGATTAGTTCCAAGTGTTGTGTGTGTTGTTGTAAGCAATCTACATTTCGTCGGACCCCGGTCCTCTATCGGCGATCCCGACCCTAACACTATCTTATGACCAACTCTCTAAATAATTTAAGAGTTATTCTATTATCCCTTAAATTCACAGAATTTCTTAAGGTGAGGGTCTCTAGCTCTAATATCTCCATCAACTTTACCTAACAAGTAACATAATGCATATGAATTTATAAATAATGAAAATGCGTAGAAATTGTAAAATATAAAACCAAGACAGAACTATAGTTTGGAAGGAGCATGACACATTATTCTTATATGCTAAAAGTAGAAACTAAAAAGAAATGTATCAATAGTTTCAAAATTTAGATTGCATAGAGAACTTGTAGCGCAACTTGTGCATTAAAGATTCTTTTCTTTTATCGGCAAAGAAGTGTCTAGCCCATAATGCATGTTGTTACGGTCACGTATATTGTGTTGTTTGTCATCTTGTGACAAGCCTAAAACTAGAAGATGCAAAGGATGAAAAGGAACACCATCTTGACTTCTATTAACAAATTGATGTAGAAAATTTACTAAAACCCTTTGAATGAGGGTAGTCCTGAAATGCAACGAGAAACAAATATGTTATTTTTCATCACACTAATATTCAAAAGTTTGAAACAAGATCGTGAGAAATTGATCAAATTCAAACAAAATCAGAAAATTCAAAAAAAATATCGAATTATAATTAGGTTTTTATCATATAGAAAATAACTTGAGCGAATGCAGAAGCCTTCATATGGAGAGTTTACCATCCAATTGTGGTTTAAAAAGTTCATTAACATTCAATATAACCAATAGCTGGAATGTTTGGTGCTCGTTGTTAGTCTATTTTAATCAGTAGTGCAAAAGACCCTCAAAAAATTCTGATCCCTGAAAATCAAAGGCATGGATGTCAAGAAATAACTTCAGAAAAGTTTATTGACAAAAGATCTTAGATAGAAAGATGAGATGAGACATAGATACTAGTAGGTAGAAGATGATGACCAAGCTCTAATCCAAAAAATGAATTTAGAGGTTCATTAATGACTTTATAGAATTACCATCAGAAGTAACGGTTGATAAGTTTATAGAAAAAAACAATCAATCAATAATTTTTACCTGTCAATTCGATTCAATATATTCTTTGATGACATTATCACAACTGAAATCTCTCTAAATTTGGAAGAACCTTACAAATTAAAAAAATTATATTTTCTTTTTTTATTTCTGTTCAAATCTTTACTCAAAATTTTAGACAACAAACCTTACATTAATCTTCCTGAGTCGTTCGTAACCGGAAATTCCGGACAACAAACTTCACCTTGGTATTGATCCAACTAAATCATTGCTTCTTCAATTTATTTAAATCGCTTCAAAAAACCCATCCTACCTTTAATTACACAATGTACTTTGGAGATTTCCAATTTTGATTTCTTTTCTCAAATATTAGTTTTTGATTTAATAGCAAAATTTAAATTTAATAAAAATATTCAAAATATATAAGTTTTTTTTATGAATATAATAAGAATATTTAAAATATAATAATATTCATAATATAAGAAATTTATAAGTACAAAAACTTAATAAATTTTAATGCAAAATATGTGTTTAATAGATTTAATACAAATTTAAATTTAATAAAAAAAAGTTTATTGAAAAATTTAAATTATATTATATTAAATAAAAATAATACAATTTAAAAGTTTAAGGCAAAATATAATACTTTGTTTATTATTTAATGATAAATATAATTTTAATTCAAAATTATTCATAAAAATATTAAGAATATTTAAAAAAATATATATTATATATATAAGAAATATATAAGTAAAAATATAAATAATATTTAATCCAAATTTTAATTTTATAAAAATATAAAAAAAATTTTATGAATAAAACATTATAATATAAGATTAATTGAAATTTTAAAATTATTGATAAAAATATAAGAATATTTATAAAACAAGTAATATTCTTAATAAAAGAAATATATAAGTAATAAACTAAATAAAATTTAATGAATTTTTTTTAATAAGTTTAATGTATATTTTAAATTTAAATTATATTATATATAAAAATAAAATTATAAAAAGTTTAATACAAATTTAAATTATATAATATTTATTGAAAAAAATTAATTTTAATAAGTTTAATGAAATTTAAATTTAATTAAATACATTTAATGTAAAATATAAAATTTATTTATGAATTAATAATAAATTTAAATTTAAGTCAAAATTTTAAATTATTTAAAAATATTATAAGATAATTTAAAAAATAAATAATATTTTTAATATAAGAAATATATACATAAATCTAAATAAAATGTAAGGCAAAATATGTTTAAAATAAGTTTAATGATAATTTAAATTTAATGAAAATAAATCTAATAAAAATAAATTTAATGAAAATTTAAATTATATTAGATTAAATTGAAAAAAAAATACCATTTTTATAAGTTTAATGAAAAATATGTTTAATGCAAAATATAAAAATTTGTTTATGAATTAATAGTAAAAGTATGTGTAATTCAAAATTATTTAGAAAAATAATAAGATTATTTAAAATATATATTCTTAAGAAATACATATATATAAAAACAAAATAAAATTTAATATAAAATATGTTAAATGCTTGTAAAAAAAATGTATTAGATTAAATAGAAAACATGTATTTTATATAAGTTAAATTTAAATTTAAATTTAATAAAAATATGTTTAATGTAAAATTTAAATTTAATGAGAAAATAATTTTATATAAAAAATAATAATTATATGTTAAAAATAAAATTAAATAAAATAATAGTTTTGATTTAAATTTTAAGGTATTTAAAATTTAAATTATATAGTATTAAATAAAACAAATGTAAAATAAGATTTTAATAAATCTAATAAATTTCTATTAATATTCTTAACATTTATAAAGTTAAACTAAAATTAAGGATGGTATATAAGCTTATTTATTTCTAAACTAAACATGAATTATTTAAATTTAAATTCTTATAATTTTTTAAATCGATAATGCTAAAAAAAATTATATCATGTATTTAAAAATAAACCTATAAGGTATAAAAACAAAGTATGCGTCTAAAATAGAAATATGATAATATAAATTTAAATAGGATGAAAAGAAAACTTACCTGAATTGTGTAAACGTTGATATATAATGAATGAAGATTTTAATAATATTCTGCAATTAATTGTATAGTGTTATTCAAACAATTATATATAGTAAACACATTAAAAAGATAAATAGAATTATTATACATGTATGGACCAATAAGCGGCTTTGCTTCATGGCAGCAATATCCGATATATTTACGTCTCTCATTTGATTCACCTTCATGATATGAGATTAATCATATTTAACATACAAAACATAAATGTGTCAATAGTTGTATATTAAAAGAAAGAACTAAAAAAATACATCAAGTTACAACCATTCAATAGAATGTGAGTATAAAAAAATCATGTTAATGCAATGACAGAGAGATCATTTTAGTTCATTCCACTAGATATTTTACACGTTTTCCGGATTTAGATTTTCACGTGTTTTTGAAATAGGTCCAAAAGGATGATAAAATTAAAATCATTAAAACTTTGTAAATATGTAGAGAGTATCACAAATACTTCATTCAATTAAGTATATTGTTTCTACCCCTCAAATGCAAAAGTCTAACCATTAGCAACATATTGCCTCTCCAAAGACAGCCAAAGAATTTGGATCAACATGATAAATATTGCATCTCCAAAGACAGCCAAAGAATTTGGATCAACATGATAATTTAGTATTGAACAAATTTGTCAGCCCAAACATTAGCTATCTTAGGACCAACTCTCTGAATAATTTAAAAGTTATTCTAATATCCCTTAAATTAACGAAATTTCTCAAGGTAAGGGTCTCTAGCTTTGACATCTCCATCAACTTTACCTGACAAGTAATATACTACATATAAATTTGCAAATAATGAAAATGCGTAGAAATTGTAAAATATAAAACCAAGATAGAACTATAGTTTGGAGGACCATGCCACATTATCCTTGTATGCTAAAAGTAGAAACTAAAAGGAAATGTATCAATAGTTTCAAATTTAGATTGTATAGAGACTATGGAGCGCAATCTGGGCATTAAGATTCTTTTCTTTTATCGACAAAGAAGTGTCTAGCCCATGATGCATGTTGTTACGGTCACGTATATTGTATTTTTTGTCATCTTGTGACAAGACTAAAAACTAGAAGATGCAAAGGATGAAAAGGAACACCATCTTGACGGCTATTAACAAATTAAAGTAGAAAATTTAATAAAAACCTTTTGAATGAGGGTAGTCCTGAAATACAACGATAAACAAACATGTTATTTTTCATTACACTAATATTCAAAAGTGTGAAACAATATCGTGAGAAATATATCAAAACAATTTATCAAATTCACACAAAATCATAAATTTCAAAATAAATTTCGAATTATAATTAGGTCTTTACCATATAGAAAATAACTTGAGCGAATGCAGAAGCATGCATAAGGAGAGTTTACCATCCAATTGTGGTTTAAAAAGTCCATTAACATTCGATATATAACCAATAAATGGAATGTTTGGTGATGGTTGTCAGTCTATTTTGATCGGTAGTGTAAAAACCCTCAAGAAATTCTTATCCCTGAAAATCAAAGGCATGGATGTCAAGAAATAACTTCAGAAAAGTTTATTGACAAAAGATCTTAGACAGAAAGATGATGACCAAGCTCCGATCCAAATAATGAATTTAGAGGTTCATTAATGGCTTTATAGAATTACCATAAGAAGTAACGGTTGATAAGTTCATAGAAAAAACAAGCAATCAATAATTTTTACCTGTCAACTCGATTCAATATATTCTTTGATGACATTATCACAACTAGAATCTTTCTAAATTTGGAAGAACCCTGTAAACTGTTCAAATATTTACTCAAAATTTTAGACAACAAACCTTACCTTGATCTTCATGAGTAGTTCGTAACCGGACATTCCAGACAACACACTTCACCTTGGTATTGATCTAACTAGATCATTGCTTCTTGAAGTTATTTAAATCGCTTCACCCGGTACGTGGTATGTACATTCTCGAACCTTCACTATTATTGTAATGTAAAAAATCCTTCCTACCTCTACTTACACAATGTTCTTGGAGATTTTCAATTTTGATTTCTTTTCTCAAATATTGGTTTTTTATTTAATAACAAAATTTGTTAGGATCGGGGACGCCCTTGGAGGACCGGGTTGTTTTCCGGTTTCGGTAAGGGTGGCCGCTTACACAACACACACTTTGGTGATAGTCCGGTTAAAGACTAAAACTGTTCTCAGCACTGCACAACCTGTCACAGACTCTTGAACCGGGTTCAAGGGCGGAAATGTCTGTTTCAGGTTGAAGCAACGTTTGCAACTTTAGATGATGTTTAAGAAGGAGTCAGTTTAATGGAGGTGAGTGATCGGTTTTAGGAGTATGATTAGTCTGCGGTTTACGTTAAGAAAACAAGAGATGAAAGCGAATGAAAGAACACGAGACAAGGGATTTGTTTATGGATGTTTGGAGCAAACCCTCCTACGTCACCCCTTCTTCTCAGGTTATGAGAAGGATCTCCACTAACTCTTTAGAGTTACAACAACACTGCCGGTCGAGCCCAACTTCGCTACTCGCCGGTTACACCAAACTCACACTTTGATGTAATACAACAACACAACACAATAACACACAAAAGGCTTCCGGTTTTAGACACACCGGTTTTTGAATATAAGACTTTATCTCTCTAGAATTTAATGCTTTTACAGCTCATTAACTATTTTCTGAACTTCTTCGAACTGCATTGAATGAAGACGATCCGTCTTCCTTTTATAGCTGAAAGTAGCTAACGGCTACTTTCTTCTCTCTCTTCTGGATTGGTTGATCGTCATCACGCCTGTTTGCAGAAAGGTTGCTTGCACGCTTCAACTTCCTCAACACCTGACATTCATGCAGCAGCTCTGAGCATAAGATGACATAGCCGGTTTTCAGATTGAGACACGTGTTGAACATCCGCCTCCGGTTGTCAGCATCGGATCAACAAAGCATTATTGCTTTCCTCGCATGCTTCTGATCGGATCCGATCTTCTTTTATTCTTTCGAGACACGTTTCTTCCGTCATGGTACGTCACTCTTAAAGTTTGAATCTTCTGACTTTTGCTCTGAACCATCCGGTTTTTTGTGCCTTGTGCTGTATCATCCGGTTGGAGAGTAAGATCTTTCTTCTTCGTTAACCGGTCGCTTGAGAGAGTGTAACCGGTTCCTCTGATCTTTAACTTGATCACTTGAGACTGGTTTCTTTGCAGTGGTAGCAACCGGTTTTTGATTCCCCAATCGGTTCATACGGTTTTAGAAGTACCTGCACATAAAGATTAACCTCTGTTTAGTTCGTCTGGCCGATTCCAAAATTAATCTACTTAATTTTTCTATCAATTTCTCCCTTTTTGATTATTTAGAATAAATATTCAAAAATTGTAATGTATGGCCGGTTCAAAAAATTAATCTACTTAATTTTTCTATCAATTTCTCCCTTTTTGATTATTTAGAATAAATATTCAAAACATGTAATGTATGGCCGGTTTAAAAATTAATCTACTTAATTTTTCTATCAATTTCTCCCTTTTTGATTATTTAGAATAAATATTCAAAACATGTAATGTATGGCCGGTTTAAAGACATGAGTTTGATTGTTTTGAGAGAAGTATGTTTCAAAAGCATGAGTATGATTTTTGAGGAAAATGTGTTTCAAAAACATGAATATGATTTTTGAGAAAAATATGTTAGAACCTATTAGAAAGAACAGAGTAACCAAGTTCTGAGACAGAATAAAACATAATTGTTCAAAGTAAAGAAAGAGGTTTAGGGCTTGGATGATCCCCCCTTGTGTTGCTCCTTTTCCTGCTCCTTCAACAACCGTCTTCTTTCGTCTTCTTGCCTTGCTCTGTGTTCTCTAGCACGTCTTTCGGCATCGATCAGCACACCGGCCCATACACTTGAATGACCGGTACCCTTATTCTTGAGATTGAAGTTGGCACAAATTGGCTTTGGTGGTGGAGGCGGTGGAGTGTTTGAGGGTCTGAAGCTTGGAGTTGCTGTGGATTCTCCGGTTGTCCTTCTCTTCCGTTGATTGAGTTCCTCCGGATCTTCTTCTTCTTCCTCATCAAGCGGTGGTGCATTTATCACGACTGGTAAGGCTGTTTTCTGTTCTGCCCGTTTCATCACATTCTTAACGGCACTTCGCTTCTTCTTGTTCCTTGTATTCATGGAGTGGGACGGTTGAGCCAATGAAAGATCCTGGACGTTAGCCTGCTCCTTCTCGTTGCATTGTTGGGCAAGCTCATAGTCTTTATCTTCAATTTCCTTTTGTATCCGTTCCCTTTCTATCTCTTCCTCTTGCAGTTTCTTTGCGGTTTCAGCATCCTTTTCGATTTGCGTCAGAGTTGTAGTGTCTTGAACCTTGGACATTTCCCCGATTTGAATAGCCATTGCCTGCAGCATGTCAACTAAAGGAGCGGTTGCGGTTTTGACGGACTCGGCAATCATGGCTTTTACTGTTGTCTGCATGGTCGTGTCCATCATGGTTTGTAGAGAGTTTGACAGTTTATCTTCAGCCACTGCAATTCTTTCGTCGGTTACGGCTTTGAACTTTCCAATGCAAGAGTCAACCGTTTCGGCCATCGCTTTCTTGATTTGATCTATTTCCAGAGATTTGACCGGTTGAGAGGCTTCTTGTTCCAAGTTTTCAGAGGTTCCGGATGTCTCACCACTTATAAAGAAAGGCTTACTTTGATATAATTCAGCATTGTTGAATTGACGTTGACAACTTTTCCACCACTGCAAGTCAAGACGATCAAGATTTCGCACAAGCTGTTCACGTACCCCAAGAAATCGTTCGGCCATTCTCATTTCGATCGGGTTTAGCGTTTTTCCTTGGGTTTCTTGAAAAGCATTTTCAACTGCCTGTAACCGAGCATTTTCAAGGATTACCGGAGCTTTGTTAAACGCCGGTTGGATTAGGTTGGTGTTAGCCAAAGTAAGTGCCCTTTCTTCCAGTTGGATGAGCTTGTCCCATTGTTTGTTCCCACTAAAACCTGGAAGCATGTCGGCTAACTTGGTTTCGCATCGGAGCTTCACCCACAAGATGTATGGCGCTAGCGCATCACTTGCCCCTTTGTTCATGTCTTGAATTAGCTCCTCGAAGATCTCATTTTCTTGCTCTATGGTGTATGGAATATCGTCCCCGGTTATGGCTTCATGTTGAGGATTAGTTTGCAGCGTGCCTGTTCCGGTTGCCGTTGTTTCTTCAATGAGAATGCCTTTGCCTTTGTTTATCGGAGTTGAACCTTTAGGTGTTGTGGCTGGTTGGTTTTCTGAGATCATCTTTCCTCCTGCGGAACCGGAAGGTTCCCGTTCTTCAATATTTCCCTCCTGAGCCGGAGGTGCAATTTCTGTTGATTTGGTCGTCTCATCGACCAGTTGTGCTTCGTTCTGATCAGGTACTTCAACCTGATCATCTGGCTTTCGACGACTTGAAACATCGTCCTCTTCGGTTTCTCTTGTGATCTCCTGGACCACATTCTGAATTGCTTCTGAGGCATTCAAGCCCACATCGGCCAATACCTCTTCAACTTGCTTACTGGGTGACTTGGAGGTTGCAGAGTGAACATTTGCCTCTGCCTCCTCCTTTGAGTTTGACTTGTTCTCCTTGCTCCCCGAAGATTCGGTTTGCCTTGGAGAATTGGATGGGATGGGAACTGGAAAAACGGTGTTGATGGGGATGGGCTGAAAGACATCTGCGGTTCTTTCCGGTGGTTTGTCCGAGGAAAGCGTTTTCTCGGAGTCCGCCGGTTTCTTTGAGCTTTTCTTTGCGGCTACCTTCTTCCTCCTCTTCGGTTCTGGTGGTACTTCTGCTTCAACCGCTTTTCTTGACGGTTTCTTCTGTCTTGTTTCTTCTTCAACTGGAACCGATGAACTGGCTCCCTTAGATGATTTAGTCTTTGAGGATTTTGGTTTGATCGTCTTCTCCGGTTTTTCGATCATTGACTCAGAGTCAAGAATGTTGGAGATCGGAAGCGGTATGCCTTCACCTAGTTCCACTTTGAGGAACTCAAGAATTTTTACAATTTGCATAGCATAGGCCTGCACCCGACCATCTTTCTTTATCACCATTTGGCAGAACTCTTCGTATATGACGTACCCCCAGTCCACCTTGTCTCCGCGGACAATGGCCAACAACATTCTGAGCTTAAATTTTGTGAGGTTATCGAAATTACCTCCCCTTCCTTGGAGTGATTTGGCGATGACGGTCACTAACCATCTGTATTCCGGTTTTAGCTTGATCTTCCGGCTGGTGTGAATCACCAGATCCTGACCTGAGAAGGATACCACCAACCGGGCAGCATTTGATTCTGCCTCGGTTAAGTCAATCTTTAGGTCCGAACCTGTGTTGGGCAGACCAAGGGCTTCCGCAAAAATTTCTTCGGTGATGAGGACGGCCTTCCCGTTGACAGTAGCCGAGATCTTCCTCTTCGACAGCGTCGCCGTCGCTAAGAACTCCGTCACCGCCGCCGGATGAATGGTGAACGGACCAGAAAGGAACTTCTCCAACCCAGATTCTCGTAGAAGTTGAAGAACAGCCTTGTTCTTGTCGTCAGCATGCTCGTCAATATCTGCGAAATCTACCTGCAACATCCATTGAAATGGAGCTTTGCCTAGATCCATGATGTTTTGGAAACGAAAAGATGAAGAACGATGATGATCGGAGAGAGGAAAGCTTTGAAGTTCTGGAAATTTTTAGAGAGAGAAAGCACATGTGTTGAATGGGCTGATTTGAGTTTATATAGATGGCGGTTCCAGGCGGTTTTGAAGATGAACCGTCAATTTGATGTTTTGGCGCCAACTTTCCCTCCAAAAAGTTACTGTCGTAACTTTCGGCGGTAAAAGCGGAAATTCGATGGGCGGTAAATTTTGAGAGGTAAAACTATGGGCGGTTAAGATTTTTCAAATTTTCATCTTTGCTCGAAGTTCCGGTTTCTCTTGAAGTCTTGTTAACCGGAGATTGTTAAGTTAACTTTAAGTTTTTGTATAAGTTTGAAAAACCGGAAAGGAATAATGTGAATGAAAAACCGGAGACTTTTTAAGAGTTGAAATATTTCATTAATACGGGAAAGGAAATGATTAACATAGGAGCGGTTCTGGTCGTACAACAAAATGACCAGAAACCGGAAAGAACACGAAAAGAAAGAGAATTATTCAGTAAACCATCCTCCTTACAACCTCCTTTCATACCACTTCTCCATGGTGTTTTGAGGAGACCGTTCCAGAATTCTTAACACACATTTATAGATCATATCTATAGTGATGGTGTTGAAGGATCCAACCGGAACACCTTTTCCAAGGTTGCGACGCTTGGACATGAGAAAGCGGGTGATCTGAGGAGCGTAGCTGATCCTTCCTCTTTTACCGGTCATAAGCTGCTTCAGCTTATTGAAAAGATAGGATGCCCAGTTGATGGCGGTTTCGCGGATGATGGCTATCATAATATCGAATGCCTCCCGGCTGTAGTTCTGATTGGGCATTCGGCCTATGATAGACCTTTGGACCAAATCGTGAAAGACTTGGTAGTGAGGAGCGAGATCTTCTTTCTTCCCAAAGTCCTTAACAGGAGTGTATGAAGAAGAGAAGATCTTGAAAAAGATTTCCTTAGCCGGTAAATACGGCGTCGGAAAATCAGAGAAACCTTCCGTTGGAAGGTGAAAGAAGGTGGCAAATTCCTCCTCAGAAAACTGGAGGAACTGACCGTCGATGATGGTGTGAATGCTGCCATCATCCAAAACATGACCGTTGTTGTAGAATTCGCACACCTCCTCCACGAGGATGAGATCTGAACCCTTGAGAAAGCCTTTCAGGCCAGACTCTATGACATGCTGATAAATGCATTCATAGTCGTCGCTATGCTTGATGTCTTCAAAATCAATGATCAGAGTGTTTCTTATCTCGGCAGACATGATGATGAAGAGAAGAAGATCTTTGAGAGAGTTCTTGAGCTTTTGAGTTTTTTTTTTTTTTAGAGAGAAGAATGCTTGAAGGCGTGTTTTGAAAAAAAAAGGAGGTTGAGCCCCTTTTTATAGCCTAGAGTGAATGAGAGCATTTAATGAGAGGATTTGAAAAATCTAGCCGTTTATGCTTAGTCATTAATGTTTTTGTGATTTTCCAAGAGAATAAAAGCAAGTCTTGTCAAATCAAGTCAGGCATGCTCTTTGATAATGAGGATTTATGTTCCCAAGAGTGAAATGATTTATTTTTGATACGACGCATTGAATATTTTAGATTTTTGACTTGGAAAGGAAAGAAATCCGATTCATTAATTGAAGTACGAAACCGGTAGTACAGCAAAAGTACCGGTTTTGTAATGAAAGGATAAAAGAAAAGAGGAAATACAGGTTTAGACATTTGATGACTCAGCCGCTTGAGCGTTTGAAGCTTCAGCCGCTTGAATTCTTCTGGCTTTAACCGCTTCCCACCGGTCGATCATCTCTTGTACTCGTTATTTGGTGAGCACGTGCCTTGGGTGAAGAGTGACGAAGGAGTCAGTTTAATGGAGGTGAGTGATCGGTTTTAGGAGTATGATTAGTCTGCGGTTTACGTTAAGAAAACAAGAGATGAAAGCGAATGAAAGAACACGAGACAAGGGATTTGTTTATGGATGTTCGGAGCAAACCCTCCTACGTCACCCCTTCTTCTCAGGTTATGAGAAGGATCTCCACTAACTCTGTAGAGTTACAACAACACTGCCGGTCGAGCCCAACTTCGCTACTCGCCGGTTACACCAAACTCACACTTTGATGTAATACAACAACACAACACAATAACACACAAAAGGCTTCCGGTTTTAGACACACCGGTTTTTGAATATAAGACTTTATCTCTCTAGAATTTAATGCTTTTACAGCTCATTAACTATTTTCTGAACTTCTTCGAACTGCATTGAATGAAGACGATCCGTCTTCCTTTTATAGCTGAAAGTAGCTAACGGCTACTTTCTTCTCTCTCTTCTGGATTGGTTGATCGTCATCACGCCTGTTTGCAGAAAGGTTGCTTGCACGCTTCAACTTCCTCAACACCTGGCATTCATGCAGCAGCTCTGAGCATAAGATGACATAGCCGGTTTTCAGATTGAGACACGTGTTGAACATCCGCCTCCGGTTGTCAGCATCGGATCAACAAAGCATTATTGCTTTCCTCGCATGCTTCTGATCGGATCCGATCTTCTTTTATTCTTTCGAGACACGTTTCTTCCGTCATGGTACGTCACTCTTAAAGTTTGAATATTCTGACTTTTGCTCTGAACCATCCGGTTTTTTGTGCCTTGTGCTGTATCATCCGGTTGGAGAGTAAGATCTTTCTTCTTCGTTAACCGGTCGCTTGAGAGAGTGTAACCGGTTCCTCTGATCTTTAACTTGATCACTTGAGACTGGTTTCTTTGCAGTGGTAGCAACCGGTTTTTGATTCCCCAACCGGTTCATACGGTTTTAGAAGTACCTGCACATAAAGATTAACCTCTGTTTAGTTCGTTTGGCCGATTCCAAAATTAATCTACTTAATTTTTCTATCAATTTCTCCCTTTTTGATTATTTAGAATAAATATTCAAAAATTGTAATGTATGGCCGGTTCCAAAAATTAATCTACTTAATTTTTCTATCAAAATTTAAATTTCATAAAAATATGAAAAACATATAAGATTGTCTATGAATTAATATAAATATAAGTTTAATTTAAAATTATTTATAAATATAATTAGAATATTTAAAATATAATAATATTCATAATATAAGAAATATATAAGTAAAAAAACTAAATAAATTTTAATGCAAAATATGTGTTTAATAGATTTAATACAAATTTAAATTTAATAAAAAAAATAGTTTATTATAAAATTTAAATTATATTAGATTAAATAGAAATAATACAATTTTAAAGTTTAATGAAAAATATAAAACTTTGTTTATTATTTAATGATAAATATAATTTTAATTCAAAATTATTTATAAGAATATTAAGAATATTTAAAAAATAAATAATATTCTACATATAAGAAATATATAAGTAAAAATCTAAATAATATTTAATAAAAAATATTTTTTAATAAGTTTTGTTCAAATATAAATTTAATGAAGGTAAGTTTAATACAAAATTTAAGTTATATTAAATTAATTTAAAAAAATGAAATTTTCATAAGTTTAGTGTAAATTTAAATTTAATTAAAA
Source organism: Impatiens glandulifera (assembly GCF_907164915.1). Classification (NCBI taxonomy): domain Eukaryota; kingdom Viridiplantae; phylum Streptophyta; class Magnoliopsida; order Ericales; family Balsaminaceae; genus Impatiens; species Impatiens glandulifera. The sequence goes on along the minus strand of NW_025919679.1, from coordinate 40,515 downwards.
TACCTTTAATGCAAGATATAAAAATGTATTTATGAATTAATAATAAATAAGAGTTTAATTAAAATTTTAAATTATTTATAAATATTATAAAAAATATATTATGTTCTTAAAATAAAAATAAATAAAAAAAAAATTAAATTAAATCTAATACAAAATATGTTTTAAAAAAATTAATACAAATTTAAATTTAATCAAAATCATTTTAATGTAATATTTAAATATAATGAAAATAGAAAAAAAAATAATAAATTTAATCCAAATTTTAATTTTATAAAAATATAAAAATTTTAATTATGAATAAAAATTATAATATAAGTTTGATTGACAATTGAAAATTATTGATAAATAATATAAGAATATTTAAAAAACAAGTAATATTCTTAATAAAAAAATATAATGAATTTTTTTTAATAAGTTTAATGTATATTTTAAATTTAAACTATATTATATATAAAAATAAAATTATAAAAAGTTTAATACAAATTTAAATTATATAATATTTATTGAAAAAATACAATTTTAATAAGTTTAATGAAATTTAAATTTAATTAAATACATTTAATGTAAAATATAAAATTTATTTATGAATTAATAATAAATTTAAATTTAAGTCAAAATTTTAAATTATTTATAAACATTATAAGATTATTTAAAAAATAAATATTATCTTTAATATAAAAAAATATAAGTAAATCTAAATAAAATGTAAGGCAAAATATGTTTAAAATAGGTTTAATGATAATTTAAATTTAATAAAAATTTAAATTACATTAGATTAAATTAAAAAAATAATATTTTTATAAGTTTAATAAAAAATATGTTTAATGCAAAATATAAAAATTTTTGTTTATGAATTAAAAGTAAAAGTATGTTTAATTAAAATTATTTAGAAAAATAATAAGATTATTTAAAATATATATCCTAAGAAATACATAAATTTAAAAACGAAATAAAATTTAATGTAAAATATGTTAAATGCTTGTATAAAAAAAAGTTAATGCAAAATTGATATAGTATTAGATTAAATAGAAAATATGTATTTTATATAAGTTAAATTCAAATTTAAATTTAATAAAAAACTGTTTAATGCAAAATTTAAATTTAATGAGAAAATAATTTTATCTAAAAAATAATAATTATATGTTAAAAATAAAATTAAATAAAGTAATAGTTTTGATTTAAATTAGATGTATTTAAAATTTAAATTATATAGGATTAAATAGAAAAAATATAAAATAAGATTTTAAAAAATCTAATACAAATTCTATTAATATTTTTAACATTTATAAAGTTAAACTAAAATTAAGGATGGTATATAAGTTTATTTATTTTTAAACTAAACATGGATTATTTAAATTTAAATTCTTATTATTTTTAAATTCGATAATGCATAAAAAAAAAATTATATCATGTATTTAGAAATAAACATATAAAAACAAATTATGCGTCTAAAATAGAAATATGATAATATAAATTTAAATAGGATGAAAAGAAAACTTACTTGATTTTGTGTAAACGTTGATATATAATGAATGAATATTTTAATAATATCCTGCAATTAATTGTATAGTGTTATTCAAACAATTATATATAGTAAACACATTAAAAAGATAAATAGAATTATTATACATGTATGGACCAATAAGCGGCTCTACTTCATGGCAACAATATTCGATATATTTACGTCTCTCATTTGATTCACCTTCATGATCTGAGATTAATCATATTTAACATACAAAACATAAATGTGTCAATAGTTGTATATTAATAGAAAGAACTAAAAAAATACATCAAGTTACAACCATTCAATAGAATGTGAGTATACAAAAAATAATGTTAATGCAAAGATAGAGAGATCATTTTAGTTCATTCCACTAGATATTTTACACGTTTTCCAGATTTAGATTTTCTCGTATTTATGAAATGGGTCCAAAAGAATGATAAAATTAAAATCATTAAAACTTTGTAAATATATAGAGAGCATCACAGATCAAAATTAAGCTTACATCATTCAATTAAGCATATTGTTTCTACCCCTCAAATGCAAAAGTCCAACCATTAGCAACATATTGCCTCTCCAAAGACAGCCAAAGAATTTGGATCAAAATGATAATTTACTATTGAACAAATTTGTCAGCCCAACCATTAGCTATCTTAGGACCAACTCTCTGAATAATTTAAAAGTTATTCTAATATCCCTCAAATTAACGAAATCTCTTAAGGTAAGGGTCTCTAGCTCTGACATCTCCATCAACTTTACCTGATAAGTAATATACTACATATAAATTTGCAAATAATGAAAATGCGTAGAAATTGTAAAATATAAAACCAAGACAGAACTATAGTTTGGAAGGACCATGCCACATTATCCTTGTATGCTAAAAGTAGAAACTAAAAGGAAATGTATCAATAGTTTCAAATTTAGATTGCATATAGACTATGGAGCGCAATCTGTGCATTAAGATTCTTTTCTTTTATCGGCAAAGAAGTGTCTAGCCCATGATGCATGTTGTTACGGTCACGTATATTGTGTTTTTTGTCATCTTGTGACAAGCCTAAAACTAGAAGATGCAAATGATGAAAAGGAACACCATCTTGACGACTATTAACAAATTGAAGTAGAAAATTTAATAAAAACCCTTTGAATGAGGGTATTCCTGAAATACAACGATAAACAAATAGATTATTTTTCATTACACTAACATTCAAAAGTGTGAAACAATATCGTGAGAAATATATCAAAACAATTTATCAAATTCAAACAAAATCAGAAATTTCAAAACAAATTTCGAATTATAATTAGGTCTTTACCATATAGAAAATAACTTGAGCGAATGCAGAAGCCTGCGTAAGGAGAGTTTACCATCTAATTGTGGTTTAAAAAGTCCATTAACATTCGATATAAAACCAATAACTGGAATGTTTGGTGATGGTTGTCAGTCTATTTTGATCAGTAGTGCAAAAACCCTCAAGAAATTCTGATCCCTGAAAATCAAAGGCATGGATGTCAAGAAATAACTTCAGAAAAGTTTATTGACAAAAGATCTTAGACAGAAAGATGATGACCAAGCTCCGATCCAAATAATGAATTTAGAGGTTCATTAATGGCTTTATAGAATTACCATAAGAATTATAGGTTGATAAGTTCATAGAAAAAACAAGCAATCAATAATTTTTACCTGTCAATTCGATTCAATATATTCTTTGATGACATTATCACAACTGGAATCTTTCTAAATTTGGAAGAACCCTGCAAATTTAAAAAATTATATTTTCTTTTTCTATTTCTGTCCAAATATTTACTCAAAATTTTAGACAACAAACCTTACCTTGATCTTCATGAGTAGTTCGTAACCGGACATTCCAGACAACACACTTCATCTTGGTATTGATCTAACTAGATCATTTCTTCTTGAAGTTATTTAAATCACTTCACCCGGTACGTGGTATGTACATTCTCGAACATTCACTATTATTGTAATGTAAAAAATCCTTCCTACCTCTACTTACACAATGTTCTTGGAGATTTTCAATTTTAATTTCTTTTCTCAAATATTGGTTTTTTATTTAATAACAAATTTTAAATTTCATAAAAATATGAAAAACATATAAGATTGTCTATGAATTAATATAAATATAAGTTTAATTTAAAATTATTTATAAATATAATAAGAATATTTAAAATATAAGAATATTCATAATATAAGAAATATATAAGTAAAAAAACTAAATAAATTTTAATGCAAAATATGTGTTTAATAGATTTAATACAAATTTAAATTTAATAAATAAAAACGTTTATTATAAAATTTAAATTATATTAGATTAAATAGAAATAATACAATTTCAAAGATTAAATCAAAATATAAAACTTTGTTTATTATTTAATGATAAATATAATTTTAATTCAAAATTATTTATAGAAATATTAAGAATATTTAAACCCTAAATAATATTCTACATATAAGAAATATATAAGTAAAAATCTAAATAATATTTAATAAAAAATATTTTTTAATAAGTTTTATTCAAATATAAATTTAATGAAGGTAAGTTTAATACAAAATTTAAATTACATTAAATTAATTAAAAAAATAAAATTTTCATAAGTTTAGTGTGAATTTAAATTTAATTAAAATACCTTTAATGCAAGATATAAAAATGTGTTTATGAATTAATAATAAATAAGAGTTTAATTAAAATTTTAAATTATTTATAAATATTATAAAAAATATATTATGTTCTTAATATAAAAATAAATAAGTAAAAAATTAAATTAAATTTAATACAAAATATGTTTTAAAAAAATTAATACAAATTTAAATTTAATCAAAATCATTTAAATGTAATATTTAAATATAATGAAAATAGAAAAAAAATTAATAAATTTAATCCAAATTTTAATTTTATAAAAATATACAAATTATAATATAAGTTTAATTGACAATTGAAAATTATTGATAAACAATATAAGAATATTTAAAAAAACATGTAATATTCTTAATAAAAAAAATATGTAAGTAAAAAACTAAATAAAATATAATGAATTTTTTTTTAATAAGTTTAATGTATATTTTAAATTTAAACTATATTATATATAAAAATAAAATTATAAAAAGTTTAATACAAATTTAAATTATATAATATTTATTGAAAAAATACAATTTTAATAAGTTTAATGAAATTTAAATTTAATTAAATACATGTAATGTAAAATATAAAATTTATTTATGAATTAATAATAAATATAAATTTAATTCAAAATTTTAAATTATTTATAAACATTATAAGATTATTTAAAAAATAATAATATATTTAATATAAGAAAAATATAAGTAAATCTAAATAAGATGTAAAGGAAAATATGTTTAAAATAGGTTTAATTATAATTTAAATTTAATAAAAATTTAAATTACATTAGATTAAATTAAAAAAAAATACTATTTTTATAAGTTTAATAAAAAATATGTTTAATGCAAAATATAAAAATTTTTGTTTATGAATTAAAAGTAAAAGTATGTTTAATTAAAATTTTAAAATTATTTATAAAAATAATAAGATTATTTAAAATATATATCCTTAAGAAATACATAAATTTAAAAACGAAATAAAATTTAATGTAAAATATGTTAAATGCTTGTATAAAAAAATGTTAATGCAAAATTGATATAGTATTAGATTAAATAGAAAATATGTGTTTTATATAAGTTAAATTTAAATTTAAATTTAATAAAAGTATGTTTAATGAAAAATTAAAATTTAATGAGAAAATAATTTTATATAAAAAATAATAATTATATGTTAAAAATAAAATTAAATAAAGTAATAGTTTTGATTTAAATTATATGTATTTAAAATTTAAATTATATATGATTAAATAGAAAACAAAATGTAAAATAAGATTTTAATAAATCTAATACAAATTCTATTAATATTTTTAACATTTATAAAGTTAAATTAAAATTAAGGATGGTATATAAGTTTATTTATTTCTAAACTAAACATGTATTTTTTAAATTTAAATTCTTATAATTTTTAAAATCGATAATGCATAAAAAAAAATTATATGATGTATTTATAAATAAACCTATAATGTATAAAAACAAAGTATGCGATCTAAAAATAAAAATATAATAATATAAATTTAAATAGAATGAAAAGAAAACTTACCTGAATTCGTGTAAACGTTGAAATATAATGAATGAAGATTTTAATAATATCCTGCAATTAATTGTATAGTGTTATTCAAACAATTATATATAGTAAACACATTAAAAAGATGAATAGAATTATTATACATGTATGGACCAATAAGCGGCTCTACTACATGACAGCAATATCCGATATATATACGTCTCTCATTTGATTCACCTTCATGATCTGAGATTAATCATATTAACATACAAAACATAAATGTGTCAATAGTTGTATATTAAAAGAAAGAACTAAATAAATACATCAAGTTACAACCATTCAATAGAGTGTGAGTATAAAAAAATCATGTCAATGCAATGATAGAGTGATCATTTTAGTTCATTCCACAAGATATTTTATACGTTTTCTGCATTTAGATTTTCTCGTGTTTTTTAAACAGGTCTAAAAGGATGATAAAATTAAAATCATTAAAACTTTGTAAATATGTAGAGAGCATCACAAAACAAAATTAAGCTTACTTCATTCAATTAAGTATATTGTTCTACCCGCTCAAATTCAAAAGTCCAACCACTAGCACCATTTTGTCTCTCCAAAGACAGCCGAAGATTTTGGATCATTATCTATTTTGTGATGAACAAATTTGTCATCCCAACCATTAGCTATCTTAGGACCAACTCTCTAAATAATTTAAGAGTTATTCTAATATCCCTTACATTCATGGAATCTCTCAAGGTGAGGGTCTCTAGCTCTAAAATCTCCATCAACTTTACCTGACAAGTAACATACTGCATATGAATTTGCAAATAATAAAAATGCATAGAAATTATAAAATATAAAACCAAGACAGAACTATAGTTTGGAAGGACCATGACACATTATCCTTGTATGATAAAAGTAGAAACTAAAAGAAAATGTATCAATAGTTTCAAAATTTAGATTGCATAGATAATATGTAGCGCAACATGTGCATTAAAGATTCTTTTCTTTTATCGTCATAGAAGTGTCTAGCCCATGATGCATGTTGTTACCGTCACGTAAATTGTGTTGTTTGTCATCTTGTGACAAGCCTAAAACTAGAAGATGCATAGGATGAAAATGAACACCATCTTGACTGCTATTAACAAATTGATGTAGAAAATCTACGAAAACCCTTTGAATGAGGGTAGTCTTGAAATACAACAAGTAATAAACAAGTTATTTTTCATCACACTAATATTCAAAAGTGTGAAACAATATTGTGAGAAATGTATCAAAACAATTTATCAAATTCAAACAAAATTAGAAATTTCAAAACAAATTTTAAATTATAATTAGGTCTTTGCCATATAGAAAATAACTTGAGCAAATACCAAAGCCTTCATATGGAGAGTTTACCATCCAATTGTGGTTTAAAAAGTCCATTAATATTCGATATATAACCAATAACTAGAACTTTTGGTGCTGGTTGTCAGTCTATTTTGATCAGCAATGCAAAAAATCCTCAAGAAATTCTGATCCCTAAAAATCAAAGGCATTGATGTTAAGAAATAACTTCAGAAAAGTTTATTGACAAAAGATCATAGACAGAAAGATGAGATGAGACATGGGTACTAGTACGTAGAAGATGATGACCAAGCTCCGATCCAAATAATGAATTTAGAGGTTCATTAATGGATTTATAGAATTACCATCGGTAACGGTTGATAAATTCATAAAAAAACAATCAATCAATAGTTTTTACCTGTCAATTTGATACAATATATTCTTTGATGACATTATCACAACTGGAATCTCTCTAAATTTGGAAGAACTCTGCATATTAAAAAAAATTATATTTTCTTTTTATCTTTCTGTTCAAATCTTTACTCAAAATTTTAGACAACAAACCTTAGATTGATTCGTAACCGGACATTCCGGACAACACACTTCACCTTGGTATGGATCCAACTAGATCATTGCTTCTTGAATTTATTTAAATCGCTTCACCCGGTATGTGGTATGTCAATTCTTGAACCTTCACTATTATTGTAATGCAAAAAATCCCTCCTACCTCTACTTACAAAATGGTCTTTTTGGAGATTTCCAATTTTGATTTCTTTTCTCAAATATTGGTTTTTTATTTAATATCAAAATTTAAATTTAATAAAAATATGTAAAAATATATAAGTTTGTTTATAAATTAATATAAATATAAGTTTAATTTAAATTTATTTATAAATATAATAAGAATATTTAAAATATAATAATATTCAGAATATAAGAAATATATAAGTAAAAAAAATTAAATAAATTTTAATGCAAAATATGAGTTTAATTGGTTTAATAGATTTAATACAAATTTAAATTTAATAAAAAAAAATTATTGAAAAATTTAAATTAAATATTATTTATATATAAGTAAAATATATAAGTAAAACATTCAAAATTATTTAAAAATATTAAGAATATTTAAAAAATAAATAATATTTAATAAAAAATATTTTTTTAATAAGTTTTATCCAAATATAAATTTAATGAAAGTAAGTTTCATACAAAATTTAAATTATATTAAATTAATTAAAAATGAAATTTTCCTAAGTTTAGTGTAAATTTAAATTTAATGAAAATATATTTAATGGAAAATATAAAAATGTGTTTATGAATTTATAATAAATTTGAGTTTATTTAAAATTATTTATAAATATTATAAAAATATTTTAAATAATATATTATGTTCTTAATATAAAAAAAATAAGTACAAAATTGAATAAAATTTAATACAGAATATGCTTTAAAAAATTAATACAAATTTAAATTTAATAAAAATCATTCTAATGCATTATTTAAATATAATGAAAATAGAAAAAATATATAATTTTAATAAATTTAATCCAAATTTTAATTTTATAAAAATATAAAAATCTGTTTATGAATAAAAATTATAATATAAGTTTAAATAAAAATTTAAAATTATTGATAAACATTATAAGAATATTTAAAAAAACAAGTAATATTCTTAATAAAAGAAATATATCTGTAAAAAACTAAATAAAATATAATGAATTTTTTTAAGAAGTTTAATGTATATTTTAAATTTAAATTATATTATATATAAAAATAAAATTATAAAATGTTTAATACAAATTTAAATTATATAATATTTAATGAAAAAAATAAATTTTAATAAGTTTAATGAAATTGAAATTTAATTAAATACATTTAATGTAAAATATAAAATTTATTTATGAATTAATAATAAATTTAAATTTAAGTCAAAATATTAAATTATTTATAAACATTATAAGATTATTTAAAAAATAAATAATATTTTTAATATAATAAATATATAAGTAAATCTAAATAAAATGTAAGGCAAAATAGGTTTAATGATAATTTAAATTTAATGAAAATAAATTTAATAAAAATTTAAAATATATTTAAAATAGGTTTAATGATAATTTATATTTAATGAAAATAAATTTAATAAAACTTTAAATTACATTAGATTAAATTGAAAAAATACCATTTTTATAAGTTTAATGAAAAATATGTTTAATGCAAAATATAAAAATTTATTTATAAATTAATAGTAAAATTATGTTTAATTAAAAATTAAAAATTATTTAGAAAAATAATAAAATTATTTAAAATACATATTCTTAAGAAATACATAAATATAAAAATGAAATAAAATTTAATGTAAAATGTATTAAATGCTTGTATAAAAAAAAGTTAAATGCAAAATTGATATAGTATTAGATTAAATAGAAAATATGTATTTTATATAAGTTAAATTCAAATTTAAATTTAATAAAAATATGTTTAATGCAAAATTTAAATTTAATGAGAAAATAATTTTATATAAAAAAATAATAATTATAGGTTAAAAATAAAATTAAATAAAGTAATAGTTTTTAAAATTTAAATTAGATATGATTAAATAGAAAAAAAAATGTAAAATAAGATTTTAATAAATCTAATACAAATTCTATTAATATTTTTAACATTTATAAAGTTAAATTAAAATTAAGGATGGTATATAAGTTTATTTATTTCTGAACTAAACATGGATTCTTTAAATTTAAATTCTTATAATTTTTAAAATCGATAATGCATAAAAAAAAATTATATCATGTATTTAAAAATAAAACTATAATGTATAAAAACAAAGTATGCGATCTAAAAATAAAAATATGATAATATAAATTTAAATAGGAGTAAAAGAAAACTTACCTGAATTCGTGTAAACTTTGATATATAATGAATTAAGATTTTAATAATATCCTGCAATTAATTGTATAGTGTTATTCAAACAATTATATATAATAAACACATTAAAAAGATAAATAGAATTATTATACATGTATGGACCAATAAGCGGCTCTGCTACATGACAGCAATATCCGATATATTTACGTGTCTCATTTGATTCATCTTCATGATCTTAGATTAATCATATTAACATACAAAACATAAATGTGTCAATAGTTGTATATTAAAAGAAAAAAACTAAATAAATACATCAAGTTACAACCATTCAATATAATGTGAGTATAAAAAAAATCATGTCAATGCAATAATAAAGTGATCATTTTAGTTCATTTCACAAGATATTTTATACGTTTTCCGCATTTAGATTTTCTCGTGTTTTTGAAACAGGTCTAAAATGATGATAAAATTAAAATCATTAAAACTTTGTAAATATGTAGAGAGCATCACAGAACAAAATTAAGCTTACTTCATTCAATTAAGTATATTGTTCTACCTGCTCAAATTCAGAAGTCCAACCACTAGCACCATTTTGCCCTCCAAAGACAGCCAAAGATTTTGGATCATGATCTATTTTGTGATGAACAAATTTGTCATCCCAACCATTAGCTATCTTAGGACCAACTCTCTGAATAATTTAAGTTTTATTCTAATATCCCTTAAGTTCATGGAATCTCTCAAGGTGAGGGTCTCTAGCTCAAAAATCTCCATCAACTGTACCTGACAAGTAACATACTGCATATGAATTTGCAAATAATGAAAATGCATAGAAATTGTAAAATATAAAACCAAGATAGAACTATAGTTTGGAAGGACCATGACACATTATCCTTGTAAACAAGTAATAAACAGATTATTTTTCATCACACTAATATTCAAAAGTGTGAAACAATATTGTGAGAAATGTATCAAAATAATTTATCAAATTCAAACAAAATCAGAAATTTCAAAACAAATTTTAAATTATAATTAGGTCTTTACCATATAGAAAATAACTTGAGCAAATACCGAAGCCTTCATATGGAGAGTTTACCATCCAATTGTGGTTTAAAAAGTCCATTAATATTCGATATATAACCAATAACTGGAACTTTTGGTGCTGGTTGTCAGTCTATTTTGATCAGCAGTGCAAAAAACCCTCAAGAAATTCTGATCCCTAAAAATCAAAGGCATTGATGTCAAGAAATAACTTCAGAAAAGTTTATTGACAAAAGATCATAGACAGAAAGATGAGATGAGACATGGATACTAGTACGTAGAAGATGATGACCAAGCTCCGATCCAAATAATGAATTTAGAGGTTCATTAATGGATTTATAGAATTACTATCGGTAAAGGTTGATAAGTTCATAAAAAAACAATCAATCAATAATTTTTACCTGTCAATTCGATTCAATATATTCTTTGATGACATTATCACAACTGGAATCTCTCTAAATTTGGAAGAACCCTGCAAATTTAAAAAAATATATTTTCTTTTTATCTTTCTGTTCAAATCTTTACTCAAAATTTTAGACAACAAACCTTACATTGATCTTCATAAGTAGTTCGTAACCGGACATTCCGGACAACACACTTCACCTTGGTATGGATCCAACTAGATCATTTCTTCTTGAATTTATTTAAATCGCATCACCCGGTATGTGGTATGTCAATTCTCGAACCTTCACAATTATTGTAATGCAAAAAATACCTCAGACCTCTACTTACAAAATGGTCTTTTTGGAGATTTCTAATTTTGATTTATTTTCTCTAATATTGGTTTTTTATTTAATAGTAAAATTTAAATTTAATAAAAATATATAAGTTTGTTTATGAATTAATATAAATATAAGTTTAATTTAAAATTATTTATAAATATAATAAGAATATTTAAAATATAATAATATTCAGAATATAAGAAATATATATGTAAAAAAATTAAATAAATTTTAATATAAAATATGGGTTTAATTGGTTTAATAGATTTAATACAAATTTAAATTAAATATTAGTTATATATATGTAAAATATATAAGTAAAACATTCAAAATTATTTAAAAATATTAAGAATATTTAAAAAAATAAATAATATTCTATATATAAGTAAAAATCTAAATAATATTTAATAAAAAATATTTATTTAATAAGTTTTATCCAAATATAAATTTAATGAAAGTAAGTTTAATACAAAATTTAAATTATATTAAATTAATTAAAAATGAAATTTTCATAAATTTAGTGTAAATTTAAATTTAATGAAAATACATTTAATGTAAAATATAAAAATGTGTTTATGAATTAATAATAAATATGAGTTTATTTAAAATTAATTATAAATATTATAAAAATATTTTAAAAAATATATTATATTCTTAATATAAAAATATTTTAAAAAATATATTATATTCTTAATATAAAAATAAATAAGTAAAAAATTGAATAAAATTCAATACAGAATATGCTTTAAAAAAATAATACAAATTTAAATTTAATAAAAATCATTTTAATGCAATATTTAAATATAATGAAAATAGAAAGAAAAAATATATAATTTTAATAAATTTAATCCAAATATTAATTTTATAAAAATATAAAAATCTGTTTGTGAATAAAAATTATAATATAAGTTTAAATGAAAATTTAAAGTTATTGATAAACATTATAAGAATATTTAAAAAATAAGTAATATTCTTAATAAAAGAAATATATATGTAAAAAACTAAATAAAATATAATGAATTTTTTTTAAGAAGTTTAATGTATATTTTAAATTTAAATTATATTATATATAAAAATAAAATTATAAAATGTTTAATACAAATTTAAATTATATAATATTTAATGAAAAAATTAAATTTTAATAAGTTTAATGAAATTTAAATTTAATTAAATACATTTAATGTATAATATAAAATATATTTATGAATTAATAATAAATTTAAATTTAAGTCAAAATTTTAAATTATTTATAAACATTACAAGATTAATTAAAAAATAAATAATATTTTTAATATAAGAAATATATAAGTAAATTTAAATAAAATGTAAGGGAAAATATGTTTAAAATAGGTTTAATGATAATTTAAATTATATTAGATTAAATTGAAAAAATACCATTTTTATAAGTTTAATGAAAAATATGTTTAATGCAAAATATAAAAATTTATTTATAAATTAATAGTAAAAGTATGTTTAATTAAAAATTAAAAATTATTTAGAAAAATATGAGATTATTTAAAATATATATTATTAAGAAATACATAAATATAAAAACTAAATAAAATTTAATGTAAAATGTGTTAAATGCTTGTATAAAAAAAAGTTAAATGCAAAATTGATATAGTATTAGATTAAATAGAAAATATGTATTTTATATAAGTTAAATTCAAATTTAATTTTAATAAAAATATGTTTAATGCAAAATTTAAATTTAATGAAAAAATAATTTTATATAAAAAATAATAATTATATGTTAAAAATAAAATTAAATAAAGTAATAGTTTTGATTTAAATTAAATGTATTTAAAATTTAAATTATATATGATTAAATAAAAAAAATGTAAAATAAGATTTTAATAAATCTAATACAAATTCTATTAATATTTTTAACATTTATAAAGTTAAATTAAAATTAAGGATGGTATATAAGTTTATTTATTTCTAAACTAAACATGAATTCTTTAAATTTAAATTCTTATAACTTTTAAAATCGATAATGCATAAAAAAAATATATATCATGTATTTAAAAATAAACCTATAATGTATAAAAACAAAGTATGCGATCAAAAAATAGAAATATGATAATATAAATTTAAATAGGAGTAAAAGAAAACTTACCTGAATTCGTGTAAACGTTGATACATAATGAATGAAGATTTTAATAATATCCTGCAATTAATTGTATAGTGTTATTCAAACAATTATATATAAAAACACATTAAAAAGATAAATAGAATTATTATACATGTATGGACCAATAAGCGGCTCTGCTACATGACAGCAATATCCGATATATTTACGTCTCTCGTTTGATTCACCTTCATGGTCTTAGATTAATCATATTAACATACAAAACATAAATGTGTCAATAGTTGTATATTAAAAGAAAAAACTAAATAAATACATCAAGTTACAACCATTCAATATAATGTGAGTATAAAAAAAATCATGTCAATGCAATGATAGAGTGATCATTTTAGTTCATTCCACAAGATATTTTATACGTTTTCCGCATTTAGATTTTCTCGTGTTTTTGAAACAGGTCTAAAATGATGATAAAATTAAAATCATTAAAACTTTGTAAATATGTAGAGAGCATCACAGAACAAAATTAAGCTTACTTCATTCAATTAAGTATATTGTTCTACCTGCTCAAATTCAGAAGTCCAACCACTAGCACCATTTTGCCTCTCCAAAGACAGCTAAAGATTTAGGATCATGATCTATTTTGTGATGAACAAATTTGTCATCCCAACCATTAGCTATCTTAGGACCAACTCTCTGAATAATTTAAGAGTTATTCTAATATCCCTTAAGTTCATGGAATCTCTCAAGGTGAGGGTCTCTAACTCTAAAATCTCCATCAACTTTACCTGACAAGTAACATACTGCATATGAATTTGCAAATAATGAAAATGCATAGAAATTGTAAAATATAAAACCAAGACAGAACTATAGTTTGGAAGGACCATGACACATTATCCTTGTATGCTAAAAGTAGAAACTAAAAGAAAATGTATCAATAGTTTCAAAATTTAGATTGCATAGATAATATGTAGCGCAACCTGTGCATTAAAGATTCTTTTCTTTTATCGTCAAAGAAGTGTCTAGCCCATGATGCATGTTGTTACCGTCACGTATATTGTGTTGTTTGTCATCTTGTGACAAGCCTAAAACTAGAAGATGCAAATGATGAAAATGAACACCATCTTGACTGCTATTAACAAATTGATGTAGAAAATCTACTAAAACCCTTGGAATGAGGGTAGTCCTGAAATACAACAAGTAATAAACAGGTTATTTTTCATCACACTAATATTCAAAAGTGTGAAACAATATTGTGAGAAATGTATCAAAATAATTTATCAAATTCAAACAAAATCAGAAATCTCAAAACAAATATTAAATTATAATTAGGTCTTTACCATATAGAAAATAACTTGAGCAAATACCGAAGCCTTCATATGGAGAGTTTACCATCCAATTGTGGTTTAAAAAGTCCATTAATATTCGATATATAACCAATAACTGGAACTTTTGGTGCTGGTTGTCAATCTATTTTGATCAGCAGTACAAAAAACCCTCAAAAAATTCTGATCCCTAAAAATCAAAGACATTGATGTCAAGAAATAACTTCAGAAAAGTTTATTGACAAAAGATCATAGACAGAAAGATGAGATGAGACATGGATACTAGTACGTAAAATATGATGACCAAGCTCCGATCCAAATAATGAATTTAGAGGTTCATTAATGGATTTATAGAATTACCATCGGTAAAGGTTGATAAGTTCATAAAAAACAATCAATCAATAATTTTTACCTGTCAATTCGATTCAATATATTCTTTGATGACATTATCACAACTGGAATCTCTCTAAATTTGGAAGAACCCTGCAAATTTAAAAAAATATATTTTCTTTTTATCTTTCTGTTCAAATCTTTACTCAAAATTTTAGACAACAAACCTTACATTGATCTTCATAAGTAGTTCGTAACCGGACATTCCGGACAACACACTTCACCTTGGTATGGATCCAACTAGATCATTGCTTCTTGAATTTATTTAAATCGCTTCACCCGGTATGTGGTATGTCAATTCTCGAACCTTCACAATTATTGTAATGCAAAAAATCCCTCCTACCTCTACTTACAAAATGGTCTTTTTGGAGATTTCTAATTTTGATTTCTTTTCTCTAATATTGGTTTTTTATTTAATAGCAAAATTTAAATTTAATAAAAATATATAAGTTTGTTTATGAATTAATATAAATATAAGTTTAATTTAAAATTATTTATAAATATAATAAGAATATTTAAAATATAATAATATTCAGAATATAAGAAATATATATGTAAAAAAATTAAATAAATTTTAATATAAAATATGGGTTTAATTGGTTTAATAGATTTAATACAAATTTAATTTAAATATTAGTTATATATATGTAAAATATATAAGTAAAACATTCAAAATTATTTAAAAATATTAAGAATATTTAAAAAATAAATAATATTCTATATATAAGTAAAAATTTAAATAATATTTAATAAAAAATATTTATTTAATAAGTTTTATCCAAATATAAATTTAATAAAAGTAAGTTTAATACAAAATTTAAATTATATTAAATTAATTAAAAATGAAATTTTCATAAATTTAGTGTAAATTTAAATTTAATGAAAATACATTTAATGTAAAATATAAAAATGTGTTTATGAATTAATAATAAATATGAATTTATTTAAAATTATTTATAAATATTATAAAAATATTTTAAAAAATATATTATATTCTTAATATAAAAATAAATAAGTAAAAAATTGAATAAAATTTAATACAGAATATGCTTTAAAAAATTAATACAAATTTAAAATTTAATAAAAATCATTTTAATGCAATATTTAAATATAATGAAAATAGAAAGAAAAAATATATAATTTTAATAGATTTAATCCAAATTTTAATTTTATAAAAATATAAAAATCTGTTTATGAATAAAAATTATAATATAAGTTTAAATGAAAATTTAAAGTTATTGATAAACATTATAAGAATATTTAAAAAATAAGTAATATTCTGAATAAAAGAAATATATATGTAAAAAACTAAATAAAATATAATGAATTTGTTTTAAGAAGTTTAATGTATATTTTAAATTTAAATTATATTATATATAAAAATAAAATTATAAAATGTTTAATACAAATTTAAATTATATAATATTTAATGAAAAAATTAAATTTTAATAAGTTTAATGAAATTTAAATTTAATTAAATACATTTAATGTATAATATAAAATATATTTATGAATTAATAATAAATTTAAATTTAAGTCAAAATTTTAAATTATTTATAAACATTACAAGATTATTTAAAAAATAAATAATATTTTTAATATAAGAAATATATAAGTAAATTTAAATAAAATGTAAGGCAAAATATGTTTAAAATAGGTTTAATGATAATTTAAATTACATTAGATTAAATTGAAAAAATACCATTTTTATAAGTTTAATGAAAAATATGTTTAATGCAAAATATAAAAATTTATTTATAAATTAATAGTAAAAGTATGTTTAATTAAAAATTAAAAATTATTTAGAAAAATAATAAGATTATTTAAAATATATATTCTTAAGAAATACATAAATATAAAAACTAAATAAAATTTAATGTAAAATGTGTTAAATGCTTGTATAAAAAAAAGTTAAATGCAAAATTGATATAGTATTAGATTAAATAGAAAATATGTATTTTATATAAGTTAAATTCAAATTTAATTTTAATAAAAATATGTTTAATGCAAAATTTAAATTTAATGAGAAAATAATTTTATATAAAAAATAATAATTATATGTTAAAAATAAAATTAAATAAAGTAATAGTTTTGATTTAAATTAGATGTATTTAAAATTTAAATTATATATGATTAAATAAAAAAAATGTAAAATAAGATTTTAATAAATCTAATACAAATTCTATTAATATGTTTAACATTTATAAAGTTAAATTAAAATTAAGGATGGTATATAAGTTTATTTATTTCTAAACTAAACATGGATTCTTTAAATTTAAATTCTTATAATTTTTAAAATCGATAATGCATAAAAAAAATATATATCATGTATTTAAAAATAAACCTATAATGTATAAAAACAAAGTATGCGATCAAAAAATAAAAATATGATAATATAAATTTAAATAGGAGTAAAAGAAAACTTACCTGAATTCGTGTAAACGTTGATACATAATGAATGAAGATTTTAATAATATCCTGCAATTAATTGTATAGTGTTATTCAAACAATTATATATAAAAACACATTAAAAAGATAAATAGAATTATTATACATGTATGGACCAGTAAGCGGCTCTGCTACATGACAGCAATATCCGATATATTTACGTCTCTCATTTGATTCACCTTCATGATCTTAGATTAATCATATTAACATACAAAACATAAATGTGTCAATAGTTGTATATTAAAAGAAAAAAACTAAATAAATACATCAAGTTACAACCATTCAATAGAATGTGAGTATAAAAAAATCATGTTAATGCAATGACAGAGAGATCATTTTAGTTCATTCCACAAGATATTTTATACGTTTTCCGGATTTAGATTTTCACGTGTTTTTGAAATAGGTCCAAAAGGATGATAAAATTAAAATCATTAAAACTTTGTAAATATGTAGAGAGTATCACAAATACTTCATTCAATTAAGTATATTGTTTCTACCCCTCAAATGCAAAAGTCTAACCATTAGCAACATATTGCCTCTCCAAAGACAGCCAAAGAATTTGGATCAACATGATAAATATTGCATCTCCAAAGACAGCCAAAGAATTTGGATCAACATGATAATTTAGTATTGAACAAATTTGTCAGCCCAAACATTAGCTATCTTAGGACCAACTCTCTGAATAATTTAAAAGTTATTCTAATATCCCTCAAATTAACGAAATTTCTCAAGGTAAGGGTCTCTAGCTTTGACATCTCCATCAACTTTACCTGACAAGTAATATACTACATATAAATTTGCAAATAATGAAAATGCGTAGAAATTATAAAATATAAAACCAAGATAGAACTATAGTTTGGAGGACCATGCCACATTATCCTTGTATGCTAAAAGTAGAAACTAAAAGGAAATGTATCAATAGTTTCAAATTTAGATTGCATAGAGACTATGGAGCGCAATCTGTGCATTAAGATTCTTTTCTTTTATCGACAAAGAAGTGTCTAGCCCATGATGCATGTTGTTACGGTCACGTATATTGTATTTTTTGTCATCTTGTGACAAGACTAAAAACTAGAAGATGCAAAGGATGAAAAGGAACACCATCTTGACGGCTATTAACAAATTAAAGTAGAAAATTTAATAAAAACCTTTTGAATGAGGGTAGTCCTGAAATACAACGATAAACAAACATGTTATTTTTCATTACACTAATATTCAAAAGTGTGAAACAATATCGTGAGAAATATATCAAAACAATTTATCAAATTCAAACAAAATCATAAATTTCAAAATAAATTTCGAATTATAATTAGGTCTTTACCATATAGAAAATAACTTGAGCGAATGCAGAAGCATGCATAAGGAGAGTTTACCATCCAATTGTGGTTTAAAAAGTCCATTAACATTCGATATATAACCAATAAATGGAATGTTTGGTGATGGTTGTCAGTCTATTTTGATCGGTAGTGTAAAAACCCTCAAGAAATTCTTATCCCTGAAAATCAAAGGCATGGATGTCAAGAAATAACTTCAGAAAAGTTTATTGACAAAAGATCTTAGACAAAAAGATGATGACCAAGCTCCGATCCAAATAATGAATTTAGAGGTTCATTAATGGCTTTATAGAATTACCATAAGAAGTAACGGTTGATAAGTTCATAGAAAAAACAAGCAATCAATAATTTTTACCTGTCAACTCGATTCAATATATTCTTTGATGACATTATCACAACTAGAATCTTTCTAAATTTGGAAGAACCCTGCAAACTGTTCAAATATTTACTCAAAATTTTAGACAACAAACCTTACCTTGATCTTCATGAGTAGTTCGTAACCGGACATTCCAGACAACACACTTCACCTTGGTATTGATCTAACTAGATCATTGCTTCTTGAAGTTATTTAAATCGCTTCACCCGGTACGTGGTATGTACATTCTCGAACCTTCACTATTATTGTAATGTAAAAAATCCTTCCTACCTCTACTTACACAATGTTCTTGGAGATTTTCAATTTTGATTTCTTTTCTCAAATATTGGTTTTTTATTTAATAACAAAATTTAAATTTCATAAAAATATGAAAAACATATAAGATTGTCTATGAATTAATATAAATATAAGTTTAATTTAAAATTATTTATAAATATAATTAGAATATTTAAAATATAATAATATTCATAATATAAGAAATATATAAGTAAAAAAACTAAATAAATTTTAATGCAAAATATGTGTTTAATAGATTTAATACAAATTTAAATTTAATAAAAAAATAGTTTATTATAAAATTTAAATTATATTAGATTAAATAGAAATAATACAATTTTAAAGTTTAATGCAAAATATAAAACTTTGTTTATTATTTAATGATAAATATAATTTTAATTCAAAATTATTTATAAAAATATTAAGAATATTTAAAAAATAAATAATATTCTACATATAAGAAATATATAAGTAAAAATCTAAATAATATTTAATAAAAAATATTTTTTAATAAGTTTTGTTCAAATATAAATTTAATGAAGGTAAGTTTAATACAAAATTTAAGTTATATTAAATTAATTTAAAAAAATGAAATTTTCATAAGTTTAGTGTAAATTTAAATTTAATTAAAATACCTTTAATGCAAGATATAAAAATGTATTTATGAATTAATAATAAATAAGAGTTTAATTAAAATTTTAAATTATTTATAAATATTATAAAAAATATATTATGTTCTTAAAATAAAAATAAATAAATAAAAAATTAAATTAAATCTAATACAAAATATGTTTTAAAAAAATTAATACAAATTTAAATTTAATCAAAATCATTTTAATGTAATATTTAAATATAATGAAAATAGAAAAAAAAATAATAAATTTAATCCAAATTTTAATTTTACAAAAATATAAAAAATTTAATTATGAATAAAAATTATAATATAAGTTTGATTGACAATTGAAAATTATTGATAAATAATATAAGAATATTTAAAAAACAAGTAATATTCTTAATAAAAAAATATAATGAATTTTTTTTAATAAGTTTAATGTATATTTTAAATTTAAACTATATTATATATAAAAATAAAATTATAAAAAGTTTAATACAAATTTAAATTATATAATATTTATTGAAAAAATACAATTTTAATAAGTTTAATGAAATTTAAATTTAATTAAATACATTTAATGTAAAATATAAAATTTATTTATGAATTAATAATAAATTTAAATTTAAGTCAAAATTTTAAATTATTTATAAACATTATAAGATTATTTAAAAAATAAATATTATCTTTAATATAAAAAAATATAAGTAAATCTAAATAAAATGTAAGGCAAAATATGTTTAAAATAGGTTTAATGATAATTTAAATTTAATAAAAATTTAAATTACATTAGATTAAATTAAAAAAATAATATTTTTATAAGTTTAATAAAAAATATGTTTAATGCAAAATATAAAAATTTTTGTTTATGAATTAAAAGTAAAAGTATGTTTAATTAAAATTTTAAAATTATTTAGAAAAATAATAAGATTATTTAAAATATATATCCTTAAGAAATACATAAATTTAAAAACGAAATAAAATTTAATGTAAAATATGTTAAATGCTTGTATAAAAAAAAGTTAATGCAAAATTGATATAGTATTAGATTAAATAGAAAATATGTATTTTATATAAGTTAAATTCAAATTTAAATTTAATAAAAAACTGTTTAATGCAAAATTTAAATTTAATGAGAAAATAATTTTATCTAAAAAATAATAATTATATGTTAAAAATAAAATTAAATAAAGTAATAGTTTTGATTTAAATTAGATGTATTTAAAATTTAAATTATATAGGATTAAATAGAAAAAATGTAAAATAAGATTTTAAAAAATCTAATACAAATTCTATTAATATTTTTAACATTTATAAAGTTAAACTAAAATTAAGGATGGTATATAAGTTTATTTATTTTTAAACTAAACATGGATTATTTAAATTTAAATTCTTATTATTTTTAAATTCGATAATGCATAAAAAAAAAATTATATCATGTATTTAGAAATAAACATATAAAAACAAATTATGCGTCTAAAATAGAAATATGATAATATAAATTTAAATAGGATGAAAAGAAAACTTACTTGATTTTGTGTAAACGTTGATATATAATGAATGAATATTTTAATAATATCCTGCAATTAATTGTATAGTGTTATTCAAACAATTATATATAAACAATTATATATAGTAAACACATTAAAAAGATAAATAGAATTATTATACATGTATGGACCAATAAGCGGCTCTACTTCATGGCAACAATATTCGATATATTTACGTCTCTCATTTGATTCACCTTCATGATATGAGATTAATCATATTTAACATACAAAACATAAATGTGTCAATAGTTGTATATTAAAAGAAAGAACTAAAAAAATACATCAAGTTACAACCATTCAATAGAATGTGAGTATAAAAAAAATAATGTTAATGCAAAGATAGAGAGATCATTTTAGTTCATTCCACTAGATATTTTACACGTTTTCCAGATTTAGATTTTCTCGTGTTTATGAAATGGGTCCAAAAGAATGATAAAATTAAAATCATTAAAACTTTGTAAATATATAGAGAGCATCACAGATCAAAATTAAGCTTACATCATTCAATTAAGCATATTGTTTCTACCCCTCAAATGCAAAAGTCCAACCATTAGCAACATATTGCCTCTCCAAAGACAGCCAAAGAATTTGGATCAAAATGATAATTTACTATTGAACAAATTTGTCAGCCCAACCATTAGCTATCTTAGGACCAACTCTCTGAATAATTTAAAAGTTATTCTAATATCCCTCAAATTAACGAAATCTCTTAAGGTAAGGGTCTCTAGCTCTGACATCTCCATCAACTTTACCTGATAAGTAATATACTACGTATAAATTTGCAAATAATGAAAATGCGTAGAAATTGTAAAATATAAAACCAAGACAGAACTATAGTTTGGAAGGACCATGCCACATTATCCTTGTACGCTAAAAGTAGAAACTAAAAGGAAATGTATCAATAGTTACAAATTTAGATTGCATATAGACTATGGAGCGCAATCTGTGCATTAAGATTCTTTTCTTTTATCGGCAAAGAAGTGTCTAGCCCATGATGCATGTTGTTACGGTCACGTATATTGTGTTTTTTGTCATCTTGTGACAAGCCTAAAACTAGAAGATGCAAATGATGAAAAGGAACACCATCTTGACGACTATTAACAAATTGAAGTAGAAAATTTAATAAAAACCTTTTGAATGAGGGTATTCCTGAAATACAACGATAAACAAATAGATTATTTTTCATTACACTAATATTCAAAAGTGTGAAACAATATCGTGAGAAATATATCAAAACAATTTATCAAATTCAAACAAAATCAGAAATTTCAAAACAAATTTCGAATTATAATTAGGTCTTTACCATATAGAAAATAACTTGAGCGAATGCAGAAGCCTGCGTAAGGAGAGTTTACCATCTAATTGTGGTTTAAAAAGTCCATTAACATTCGATATAAAACCAATAACTGGAATGTTTGGTGATGGTTGTCAGTCTATTTTGATCAGTAGTGCAAAAACCCTCAAGAAATTCTGATCCCTGAAAATCAAAGGCATGGATGTCAAGAAATAACTTCAGAAAATTTTATTGACAAAAGATCTTAGACAGAAAGATGATGACCAAGCTCCGATCCAAATAATGAATTTAGAGGTTCATTAATGGCTTTATAGAATTACCATAAGAATTATAGGTTGATAAGTTCATAGAAAAAACAAGCAATCAATAATTTTTACCTGTCAATTCGATTCAATATATTCTTTGATGACATTATCACAACTGGAATCTTTCTAAATTTGGAAGAACCCTGCAAATTTAAAAAATTATATTTTCTTTTTCTATTTCTGTCCAAATATTTACTCAAAATTTTAGACAACAAACCTTACCTTGATCTTCATGAGTAGTTCGTAACCGGACATTCCAGACAACACACTTCATCTTGGTATTGATCTAACTAGATCATTTCTTCTTGAAGTTATTTAAATCGCTTCACCCGGTACGTGGTATGTACATTCTCGAACATTCACTATTATTGTAATGTAAAAAATCCTTCCTACCTCTACTTACACAATGTTCTTGGAGATTTTCAATTTTAATTTCTTTTCTCAAATATTAGTTTTTTATTTAATAACAAATTTTAAATTTCATAAAAATATGAAAAACATATAAAATTGTCTATGAATTAATATAAATATAAGTTTAATTTAAATTTATTTATAAATATAATAAGAATATTTAAAATATAAGAATATTCATAATATAAGAAATATATAAGTAAAAAAACTAAATAAATTTTAATGCAAAATATGTGTTTAATAGATTTAATACAAATTTAAATTTAATAAAAAAAAAGATTTATTATAAAATTTAAATTATATTAGATTAAATAGAAATAATACAATTTCAAAGATTAAATCAAAATATAAAACTTTGTTTATTATTTAATGATAAATATAATTTTAATTCAAAATTATTTATAGAAATATTAAGAATATTTAAACCCTAAATAATATTCTACATATAAGAAATATATAAGTAAAAATCTAAATAATATTTAATAAAAAATATTTTTTAATAAGTTTTATTCAAATATAAATTTAATGAAGGTAAGTTTAATACAAAATTTAAATTACATTAAATTAATTAAAAAAATGAAATTTTCATAAGTTTAGTGTGAATTTAAATTTAATTAAAATACCTTTAATGAAAGATATAAAAATGTGTTTATGAATTAATAATAAATAAGAGTTTAATTAAAATTTTAAATTATTTATAAATATTATAAAAAATATATTATGTTCTTAATATAAAAATAAATAAGTAAAAAATTAAATTAAATTTAATACAAAATATGTTTTAAAAAAATTAATACAAATTTAAATTTAATCAAAATCATTTTAATGTAATATTTAAATATAATGAAAATAGAAAAAAAAATTAATAAATTTAATCCAAATTTTAATTTTATAAAAATATACAAATTATAATATAAGTTTAATTGACAATTGAAAATTATTGATAAACAATATAAGAATATTTAAAAAACATGTAATATTCTTAATAAAAAAATATGTAAGTAAAAAACTAAATAAAATATAATGAATTTTTTTTTAATAAGTTTAATGTATATTTTAAATTTAAACTATATTATATATAAAAATAAAATTATAAAAAGTTTAATACAAATTTAAATTATATAATATTTATTGAAAAAATACAATTTTAATAAGTTTAATGAAATTTAAATTTAATTAAATACATGTAATGTAAAATATAAATTTTATTTATGAATTAATAATAAATATAAATTTAATTTAAAATTTTAAATTATTTATAAACATTATAAGATTATTTAAAAAATAATAATATATTTAATATAAGAAAAATATAAGTAAATCTAAATAAGATGTAAAGGAAAATATGTTTAAAATAGGTTTAATTATAATTTAAATTTAATAAAAATTTAAATTACATTAGATTAAATTAAAAAAAATACTATTTTTATAAGTTTAATAAAAAATATGTTTAATGCAAAATATAAAAAATTTTGTTTATGAATTAAAAGTAAAAGTATGTTTAATTAAAATTTTAAAATTATTTAGAAAAATAATAAGATTATTTAAAATATATATCCTTGAGAAATACATAAATTTAAAAACAAAGTAAAATTTAATGTAAAATATGTTAAATGCTTGTATAAAAAAATGTTAATGCAAAATTGATATAGTATTAGATTAAATAGAAAATATGTGTTTTATATAAGTTAAATTTAAATTTAAATTTAATAAAAGTATGTTTAATGAAAAATTAAAATTTAATGAGAAAATAATTTTATATAAAAAATAATAATTATATGTTAAAAATAAAATTAAATAAAGTAATAGTTTTGATTTAAATTATATGTATTTAAAATTTAAATTATATATGATTAAATAGAAAAAAAAATGTAAAATAAGATTTTAATAAATCTAATACAAATTCTATTAATATTTTTAACATTTATAAAGTTAAATTAAAATTAAGGATGGTATATAAGTTTATTTATTTCTAAACTAAACATGTATTTTTTAAATTTAAATTCTTATAATTTTTAAAATCGATAATGCATAAAAAAAAATTATATGATGTATTTATAAATAAACCTATAATGTATAAAAACAAAGTATGCGATCTAAAAATAAAAATATAATAATATAAATTTAAATAGAATGAAAAGAAAACTTACCTGAATTCGTGTAAACGTTGAAATATAATGAATGAAGATTTTAATAATATCCTGTAATTAATTGTATAGTGTTATTCAAACAATTATATATAGTAAACACATTAAAAAGATAAATAGAATTATTATACATGTATGGACCAATAAGCGGCTCTACTACATGACAGCAATATCCGATATATATACGTCTCTCATTTGATTCACCTTCATGATCTGAGATTAATCATATTAACATACAAAACATAAATGTGTCAATAGTTGTATATTAAAAGAAAGAACTAAATAAATACATCAAGTTACAACCATTCAATAGAGTGTGAGTATAAAAAAATCATGTCAATGCAATGATAGAGTGATCATTTTAGTTCATTCAACAAGATATTTTATACGTTTTCCGCATTTAGATTTTCTCGTGTTTTTTAAACAGGTCTAAAAGGATGATAAAATTAAAATCATTAAAACTTTGTAAATATGTAGAGAGCATCACAGAACAAAATTAAGCTTACTTCATTCAATTAAGTATATTGTTCTACCCGCTCAAATTCAAAAGTCCAACCACTAGCACCATTTTGTCTCTCCAAAGACAGCCGAAGATTTTGGATCATTATCTATTTTGTGATGAACAAATTTGTCATCCCAACCATTAGCTATCTTAGGACCAACTCTCTAAATAATTTAAGAGTTATTCTAATATCCCTTAAATTCATGGAATCTCTCAAGGTGAGGGTCTCAAGCTCTAAAATCTCCATCAACTTTACCTGACAAGTAACATACTGCATATGAATTTGCAAATAATGAAAATGCATAGAAATTATAAAATATAAAACCAAGACAGAACTATAGTTTGGAAGGACCATGACACATTATCCTTGTATGATAAAAGTAGAAACTAAAAGAAAATGTATCAATAATTTCAAAATTTAGATTGCATAGATAATATGTAGCGCAACCTGTGCATTAAAGATTCTTTTCTTTTATCGTCATAGAAGTGTCTAGCCCATGATGCATGTTGTTACCGTCACGTAAATTGTGTTGTTTGTCATCTTGTGACAAGCCTAAAACTAGAAGATGCATAGGATGAAAATGAACACCATCTTGACTGCTATTAACAAATTGATGTAGAAAATCTACGAAAACCCTTTGAATGAGGGTAGTCCTGAAATACAACAAGTAATAAACAAGTTATTTTTCATCACACTAATATTCAAAAGTGTGAAACAATATTGTGAGAAATGTATCAAAACAATTTATCAAATTCAAACAAAATTAGAAATTTCAAAATAAATTTTAAATTATAATTAGGTCTTTGCCATATAGAAAATAACTTGAGCAAATACCAAAGCCTTCATATGGAGAGTTTACCATCCAATTGTGGTTTAAAAAGTCCATTAATATTCGATATATAACCAATAACTAGAACTTTTGGTGCTGGTTGTCAGTCTATTTTGATCAGCAATGCAAAAAATCCTCAAGAAATTCTGATCCCTAAAAATCAAAGGCATTGATGTTAAGAAATAACTTCAGAAAAGTTTATTGACAAAAGATCATAGACAGAAAGATGAGATGAGACATGGGTACTAGTACGTAGAAGATGATGACCAAGCTCCGATCCAAATAATGAATTTAGAGGTTCTTTAATGGATTTATAGAATTACCATCGGTAACGGTTGATAAATTCATAAAAAAACAATCAATCAATAGTTTTTACCTGTCAATTCGATTCAATATATTCTTTGATGACATTATCACAACTGGAATCTCTCTAAATTTGGAAGAACTCTGCATATTAAAAAAATTATATTTTCTTTTTATCTTTCTGTTCAAATCTTTACTCAAAATTTTAGACAACAAACCTTACATTGATCTTCATAAGTAGTTCGTAACCGGATATTCCGGACAACACACTTCACCTTGGTATGGATCCAACTAGATCATTGCTTCTTGAATTTATTTAAATCGCTTCACCCGGTATGTGGTATGTCAATTCTCGAACCTTCACTATTATTGTAATGCAAAAAATCCCTCCTACCTCTACTTACAAAATAGTCTTTTTGGAGATTTCCAATTTTGATTTCTTTTCTCAAATATTGGTTTTTTTATTTAATATCAAAATTTAAATTTAATAAAAATATGTAAAAATATATAAGTTTGTTTATAAATTAATATAAATATAAGTTTAATTTAAATTTATTTATAAATATAATAAGAATATTTAAAATATAATAATATTCAGAATATAAGAAATATATAAGTAAAAAAAATTAAATAAATTTTAATGCAAAATATGAGTTTAATTGGTTTAATAGATTTAATACAAATTTAAATTTAATAAAAAAAAATTATTGAAAAATTTAAATTAAATATTATTTATATATAAGTAAAATATATAAGTAAAACATTCAAAATTATTTAAAAATATTAAGAATATTTAAAAAATAAATAATATTTAATAAAAAATATTTTTTTAATAAGTTTTATCCAAATATAAATTTAATGAAAGTAAGTTTAATACAAAATTTAAATTATATTAAATTAATTAAAAATGAAATTTTCCTAAGTTTAGTGTAAATTTAAATTTAATGAAAATATATTTAATGGAAAATATAAAAATGTGTTTATGAATTTATAATAAATTTGAGTTTATTTAAAATTATTTATAAATATTATAAAAATATTTTAAATAATATATTATGTTCTTAATATAAAAAAAAATAAGTAAAAAATTGAATAAAATTTAATACAGAATATGCTTTAAAAAATTAATACAAATTTAAATTTAATAAAAATCATTTTAATGCATTATTTAAATATAATGAAAATAGAAAAAAAATATATAATTTTAATAAATTTAATCCAAATTTTAATTTTATAAAAATATAAAAATCTGTTTATGAATAAAAATTATAATATAAGTTTAAATAAAAATTTAAAATTATTGATAAACATTATAAGAATATTTAAAAAAACAAGTAATATTCTTAATAAAAGAAATATATCTGTAAAAAACTAAATAAAATATAATGAATTTTTTTAAGAAGTTTAATGTATATTTTAAATTTAAATTATATTATATATAAAAATAAAATTATAAAATGTTTAATACAAATTTAAATTATATAATATTTAATGAAAAAAATAAATTTTAATAAGTTTAATGAAATTGAAATTTAATTAAATACATTTAATGTAAAATATAAAATTTATTTATGAATTAATAATAAATTTAAATTTAAGTCAAAATATTAAATTATTTATAAACATTATAAGATTATTTAAAAAATAAATAATATTTTTAATATAATAAATATATAAGTAAATCTAAATAAAATGTAAGGCAAAATATGTTTAAAATAGGTTTAATGATAATTTAAATTTAATGAAAATAAATTTAATAAAAATTTAAAATAGGTTTAAAATAGGTTTAATGATAATTTATATTTAATGAAAATAAATTTAATAAAAATTTAAATTACATTAGATTAAATTGAAAAAATACCATTTTTATAAGTTTAATGAAAAATATGTTTAATGCAAAATATAAAAATTTATTTATAAATTAATAGTAAAATTATGTTTAATTAAAAATTAAAAATTATTTAGAAAAATAATAAAATTATTTAAAATATATATTCTTAAGAAATACATAAATATAAGAATGAAATAAAATTTAATGTAAAATGTATTAAATGCTTGTATAAAAAAAAGTTAAATGCAAAATTGATATAGTATTAGATTAAATAGAAAATATGTATTTTATATAAGTTAAATTCAAATTTAAATTTAATAAAAATATGTTTAATGCAAAATTTAAATTTAATGAGAAAATAATTTTATATAAAAAAATAATAATTATAGGTTAAAAATAAAATTAAATAAAGTAATAGTTTTTAAAATTTAAATTAGATATGATTAAATAGAAAAAAAAATGTAAAATAAGATTTTAATAAATCTAATACAAATTCTATTAATATTTTTAACATTTATAAAGTTAAATTAAAATTAAGGATGGTATATAAGTTTATTTATTTCTGAACTAAACATGGATTCTTTAAATTTAAATTCTTATAATTTTTAAAATCGATAATGCATAAAAAAAAATTATATCGTGTATTTAAAAATAAAACTATAATGTATAAAAACAAAGTATGCGATCTAAAAATAAAAATATGATAATATAAATTTAAATAGGAGTAAAAGAAAATTTACCTGAATTCGTGTAAACTTTGATATATAATGAATTAAGATTTTAATAATATCCTGCAATTAATTGTATAGTGTTATTCAAACAATTATATATAATAAACACATTAAAAAGATAAATAGAATTATTATACATGTATGGACCAATAAGTGGCTCTGCTACATGACAACAATATCCGATATATTTACGTCTCTCATTTGATTCACCTTCATGATCTGAAATTAATCATATTAACATACAAAACATAAATGTGTCAATAGTTGTATATTAAAAGAAAGAACTAAATAAATACATTAGTTACAACCAATCAATATAGTGTGAGTATAAAAAAATCATGTCAATGCAATGATAGAGTGATCATTTTAGTTCATTCCATAAGATATTTTATACGTTTTCCGCATTTAGATTTTCTCGTGTTTTTGAAACGGATCTAAAATGATGATAAAATTAAAATCATTAAAACTTTGTAAATATGTAGAGAGCATCACAGAACAAAATTAAGCTTACTTCATTCAATTAAGTATATTTTTCTACCCGCTCAAATTTAGAAGTCCAAGCACTAACACCATTTTGCCTCTCCAAAGATAGCCAAAGATTTTGGATCATTGTCTATTTTGTGATGAACAAATTTGTCAGCCCAACAATTAGCTATATTAAGACCAACTCTCTGAATAATTTAAGAGTTATTCTAATATCCCTTAAATTCATGGAATCTCTCAAGGTGAGGGTCTCTAGCTCTAAAATCTCCATCAACTTTACCTGACAAGTAACATACTGCATATGAATTTGCAAATAATGAAAATGCATACAAATTGTAAAATATAAAACCAAGACAGAACTATAGTTTGGAAGGACCATGACACATTATCCTTGTATGCTAAAAGTAGAAACTAAAAGGAAATGTATCAATAGTTTCAAAATTAAGATTGCATAGATAATATGTAGCGCAACCTATGCATTAAAGATTCTTTTCTTTTATCGTCATAGAAGTGTCTAGCCCATGATGCATGTTGTTACCGTCACGTATATTATGTTGTTTGTCATCTTGTGACAAGCCTAAAACTAGAAGATGTAAAGGATGAAAATGAACACCATCTTGACTGCTATTAACAAATTGATCTAGAATATCTACTAAAACCCTTTGAATGAGGGTAGTCCTGAAATACAACAAGTAATAAACAAGTTATTTTTCATCACACTAATATTCAAAAGTGTGAAACAATATTGTGAGAAATGTATCAAAACAATTTATCAAATTCAAACAAAATTAGAAATTTCAAAACAAATTTTAAATTATAATTAGGTCTTTGCCATATAAAAAATAACTTGAGCAAATGCCGAAGCCTTCATATGGAGAGTTTACCATCCAATTGTGGTTTAAAAAGTCCATTAATATTCGATATATAACCAATAACTGGAACTTTTGGTGCTGGTTGTCAGTCTATTTTGATCAGTAGTGCAAAAAACCCTCAAGAAATTCTGATCCCTAAAAATCAAAGGCATTGATGTCAAGAAATAACTTCAGAAAAGTTTATTGACAAAAGATCATAGACAGAAAGATGAGATAAGACATGGGTACTAGTACGTAGAAGATGATGACCAAGTTCCAATTCAAATAATGAATTTAGAGGTTCATTAATGGATTTATAGAATTACCATCGGTAACGGTTGATAAGTTCAAAAAAAACAATCAATCAATAATTTTTACCTGTCAATTCGATTCAATATATTCTTTGATGACATTATCACAACTGGAATCTCTCTAAATTTGGAAGAACTCTGCAAATTTAAAAAATTATATTTTCTTTTTCTCTTTATGTTCAAATCTTTATTCAAAATTTTAGACAACAAACCTTACATTGATCTTCATAAGTAGTTTGTAACCGGACATTACGGACAACACTTCACCTTGGTATGGATCCAACTAGAACATTGCTTCTTGAATTTATTTAAATCGCTTCACCCGGTACGTGGTATGTCACTATTAATGTAATGCAAAAAATTCCTCCAACCTATACTTACTAAATGGTCTTTTTGGAGTTTCTAATTTTGATTTCTTTTCTCAAATATTGGTTTTTTATTTAATAGAAAAATTTTAATTTAATAAAAACATGTAAAAATATATAAGTTTGTTTATGAATTAATATAAATATAAATTTAATATAAAATTATTTATAAATATAATAAGAATATTTAAAATATAATAATATTCAGAATATAAGAAATATATAAGTAAAAAAATTAAATAATTTTTAATGTAAAATATGGGTTTAATAGGTTTAATAGATTTAAGACAAATTTAAATTTAATAAAAAAAATTATTGAAAGATTTAAATTAAATATTATTTATATATAAGTAAAACATTCAAAATTATTTAAAAATATTAAGAATATTTAAAAAATAAATAATATTCTAAATGTAAGTAAAAATCAAAATAATATTTAATAAAAAAATATTTTTTTAATAAGTTTTATCCAAATATAAATTTAATGAAAGTAAGTTTAATACAAAATTTAAATTATATTAAATTAATTAAAAAATGAAATTTTCATAAGTTTAGTGTAAATTTAAATTTAATGAAAATATATTAATGCAAAATATAAAAATGTGTTTATGAATTAATAATAAATATGAGTTTATTTAAAATTATTTATAAATATTATAAAAATATTTTAAAAAATATATTATGTTCTTAATATAAAAATAAATAAGTAAAAAATTGAATAAAATTTAATACAGAATATGCTTTAAAAAATTAATACAAATTTAAATTTAATAAAAATCATTTTAATGCAATATTTAAGTATAATGAAAATAGAAAAAAATATATAATTTTAATAAATTTAATCCAAATATTAATTTTATAAAAATATAAAAAACTGTTTATGAATAAAAATTATAATATAAGTTTAAATGAAAATTTAAAATTATTGATAAACATTATAAAAATATTTAAAAAATAAGTAATATTCTTAATAAAAGAAATATATATGTAAAAAACTAAATAAAATATAATGAATTTTTTTTAAGAAGTTTAATGTATATTTTAAATTTAAATTATATTATATATAAAAATAAAATTAAAAAATGTTGAATACAAATTTAAATTATATAATATTTAATGAAAAAATGAAATTTTAATAAGTTTAATGAAATTTAAATTTAATTAAATACATTTAATGTAAAATATAAAATTTATTTATGAATTAATAATAAATTTAAATTTAAGTCAAAATTTTAAATTATAAGATTATTTAAAAAATAAATAATATTTTTAATATAAGAAATATATAAGTAAATTAAAATAAAATGTAACGCAAAATATGTTTAAAATAGGTTTAATGATAATTTAAATTTAATGAAAATAAATTTAATGAAAATTTAAATTACATTAGATTAAATTGAAAAAATACCATTTTTATAAGTTTAATGAAAAATATGTTTAATGAAAAATATAAAAAAATATTTATAAATTAATAGTAAAAGTATGTTTAATTAAAAATTAAAAATTATTTAGAAAAATAATAAGATTATTTAAAATATATATTCTTAAGAAATACATAAATATAAAAACGAAATAAAATTTAATGTAAAATGTGTTAAATGCTTGTATAAAAAAAAGTTAAATGCAAAATTGATATAGTATTAGATTAAATAGAAAATATGTATTTTATATAAGTTAAATTAAAATTTAAATTTAATAAAAATATGTTTAATGCAAAATTTAAATTTAATGAGAAAATAATTTTATATAAAAAATAATAATTATATGTTAAAAATAAAATTAAATAAAGTAATAGTTTTGATTTAAATTAGATGTATTTCAAATTTAAATTATATATGATTAAATAGAAAAAAATGTAAAATAAGATTTTAATAAATCTAATACAAATTCTATTAATATGTTTAACATTTATAAAGTTAAATTAAAATTAAGGATGGTATATAAGTTTATTTATTTCTAAACTAAACATGGATTATTTAAATTTAAATTCTTATAATTTTTAAAATCGATAATGCATAAAAAAAAAGATTATATCATGTATTTAAAAATAAACCTATAATGTATAAAAACAAAGTATGCGATCTAAAAATAAAAATATGATAATATAAATTTAAATAGGAGGAAATAAAAACTTACCTGAATTCGTGTAAACGTTGATATATAATGAATGAAGATTTTAATAATATCCTGCAATTAATTGTATAGTGTTATTCAAACAATTATATATAAAAACACATTAAAAAGATAAATAGAATTATTATACATGTATGGACCAATAAGCGGCTCTGCTACATGACAGCAATATCCGATATATTTACGTGTCTCATTTGATTCACCTTCATGATCTTAGATTAATCATATTAACATACAAAACATAAATGTGTCGATAGTTGTATATTAAAAGAAAAAAATTAAATAAATACATCAAGTTACAACCATTCAATATAATGTGAGTATAAAAAAAATCATGTCAATGCAATGATAGAGTGATCATTTTAGTTCATTTCACAAGATATTTTATACGTTTTCCGCATTTAGATTTTCTCGTGTTTTTGAAACAGGTCTAAAATGATGATAAAATTAAAATCATTAAAACTTTGTAAATATGTAGAGAGCATCACAGAATAAAATTAAGCTTACTTCATTCAATGAAGTATATTGTTCTACCCGCTCAAATTCAGAAGTCCAACCACTAGCATCATTTTGCCTTTCCAAAGACAGCCAAAGATTTTGGATCAT
Organism: Impatiens glandulifera; assembly: GCF_907164915.1. Lineage (NCBI taxonomy): Eukaryota > Viridiplantae > Streptophyta > Magnoliopsida > Ericales > Balsaminaceae > Impatiens > Impatiens glandulifera. The sequence continues at coordinate 5,432 of NW_025919679.1, read as the reverse complement.
GATCTATTTTGTGATGAACAAATTTGTCAGCCCAACCATTAGCTATCTTAGGACCAACTCTCTGAATAATTTAAGAGTTATTCTAATATCCCTTAAATTCATGGAATCTCTCAAGGTGAGGGTCTCTAGCTCTAAAATCTCCATCAACTTTACCTGACAAGTAACATACTGCATATGAATTTGCAAATAATGAAAATGTATAGAAATTGTAAAATATAAAATCAAGACAGAACTATAGTTTGGAAGGACCATGACACATTATCCTTGTATGCTAAAAGTAGAAACTAAAAGGAGATGTATCAATAGTTTCAAAATTTAGATTCCATAGATAATATGTAGCGCAACCTGTGCATTAAAGATTCTTTTCTTTTATCGTCAAAGAAGTGTCTAGACCATGATGCATGTTGTTACCGTCACGTATATTGTGTTGTTTGTCATCTTGTGACAAGCCTAAAACTAGAAGATGCAAAGGATGAAAATGAACACCATCTTGACTGCTATTAACAAATTGATGTAGAAAATCTACTAAAACCCTTTGAATGAGGGTAGTCCTGAAATAAAACAAGTAATAAACAGGTTATTTTTCATCACACTAATATTCAAAAGTGTGAAACAATATTGTGAGAAATTTATCAAAACAATTTATCAAATTCATACAAAATCAGAAATTTCAAAACAAATTTTAAATTATAATTAGGTCTTTACCATATAGAAAATAATTTGAGCAAATACCGATGCCTTCATATGGAGAGTTTACCATACAATTGTGGTTTAAAAATTCCATTAATATTCGATATATAACCAATAACTGGAACTTTTGGTGCTGGTTGTCAGTCTATTTTGATCAGCTGTGCAAAAAACCTTCAAAAATTATGATCCCTAAAAATCAAAGGCATTGATGTCAAGAAATAACTTCAGAAAAGTTTATTGACAAAAGATCATAGACAGAAAGATGAGATGAGACATGGGTACTAGTACGTAGAAGATGATGACCAAGCTCCGATCCAAATAATGAATTTAGAGGTTCATTAATGGATTTATAGAATTACCATCGGTAACGGTTGATAAGTTCATAAAAAAACAATCAATCAATAATTTTTACCTGTCAATTCGATTCAATATATTCTTTGATGACATTATCACAACTTGAATCTCTCTAAATTTGGAAGAACCCTGCAAATTTAAAAAATTATATTTTCTTTTTCACCTTTTATTCAAATCTTTACTCAAAATTTTAGACAACAAACCTTACATTGATCTTCACAAGTAGTTCGTAACCGGACATTCTGGACAACACACTTCACCTTGGTATGGATCCAACTAGATCATTGCTTCTTGAATTTATTTAAATCGCTTCACCCAGTATGTGGTATGTCAATTCTCGAACCTTCACTATTATTGTAATGCAAAAAATCCCTCCTACCTCTACTTACAAAATGGTCTTTTTGGAGATTTCCAATTTTGATTTCTTTTCTCAAATATTGGTTTTTTATTTAATAGCAAAATTTAAATTTAATAAAAATATGTAAAAATATATAAGTTTGTTTATGAATTAATATAAATATAAGTTTAATTTATAATTATTTATAAATATAATAAGAATATTTAAAATATAATAATATTCAGAATATAAGAAATATATAAGTAAAAAAATTAAATAAATTTTAATGTAAAATATGGGTTTAATTGGTTTAATAGATTTAATACAAATTTAAATTTAATAAAAAAAATTATTGGAAAATTTAAATTAAATATTATTTATATATAAGTAAAACATTCAAAATTATTTAAAAATATTAAGAATATTTAAAAAATAAATAATATTCTATATATAAGTAAAAATCTAAATAATATTTAATAAAAAATATTTTTTTAATAAGTTTTATCCAAATATAAATTTAATGAAAGTAAGTTTAATACAAAATTTAAATTATATTAAATTAATTAAAAATGAAATTTTCATGAGTTTAGTGTAAATTTAAATTTAATGAAAATACATTTAATGCAAAATGTAAAAATGTGTTTATGAATTAATAATAAATATGAGTTTATTTAAAATTATTTATAAATATTATAAAAATATTTTAAAAAATATATTATGTTCTTAATATAAAAATAAATAAGTAAAAAATTTAATAAAATTTAATACAAAATATGCTTTAAAAAATTAATACAAATTTAAATTTAAGAAAAATCATTTTAATGCAATATTTAAATATAATGAAAATAGAAAAAAATATATAATTTTAATAAATTTAATCCAAATTTTAATTTTATAAAAATATAAAAATCTGTTTATGAATAAAAATTATAATATAAGTTTAAATGAAAATTTAAAATTATTGATAAACATTATAAGAATATTTAAAAAACAAGTAATATTCTTAATAAAAGAAATATATGTAAAAAACTAAATAAAATATAATGAATTTGTTTTAAGAAGTTTAATGTATATTTTAAAATTTAATTATATTATATATAAAAATAAAATTATAAAATGTTTAATACAAATTTAAATAATATAATATTTAATGAAAAGAATTAAATTTTAATAAGTTTAATGAAATTTATATTTAATTAAATACATTTAATGTAAAATATAAAATTTATTTATGAATTAATAATAAATTTAAATTTAAGTCAAAATATTAAATTATTTATAAACATTATAAGATTATTTAAAAAATAAATAGTATTTTTAATATAATAAATATATAAGTAAATCTAAGTAAAATGTAACGCAAAATATGTTTAAAATAGGTGTAATGATAATTTAAATTTAATGAAAATAAATTTAATGAAAATAAATTTAATAAAAATTTAAATTATATTAGATTAAATTAAAAATATACCATTTTTATAAGTTTAATGAAAAATATGTTTAATGCAAAATATAAAAAATTATTTATAAATTAATAGTAGAAGTATATTTAATTAAAAATTAAAAATTATTTAGAAAAATAATAAGATTATTTAAAATATATATTCTTAAGAAATACATAAACATAAAAACGAAATAAAATTTAATGTAAAATGTGTTAAATGCTTGTATAAAAAAAAGTTAAATGTAAAATTGATATAGTATTAGATTAAATAGAAAATATGTATTTTATATAAGTTAAATTTAAATTTAAATTTAATAAAAATATGTTTAATGCAAAATTTAAATTTAATGAGAAAATAATTTAATATAAAAAAAATAATTATATGTTAAAAATAAAATTAAATAAAGTAATAATTTTGATTTAAATTAGATGTATTAAAAATTTAAATTATATATGATTAAATAAAAAAAATGTAAAATAAGATTTTAATAAATCTAATACAAATTCTATTAATATTTTTAACATTTATAAAGTTAAATTAAAATTAAGGATGGTATATAAGTTTATTTATTTCTAAACTAAACATGGATTCTTTAAATTTAAATTCTTATAAATTTTAAAATCGATAATGCATAAAAAAAAATATCATGTATTTAAAATTAAATCTATAATGTAAAAACAAAGTATGCGATCAAAAAATAAAAATATGATAATATAAATTTAAATAGGAGTAAAAGAAAACTTACCTGAATTCGTGTAAACGTTGATACATAATGAATGAAGATTTTAATAATATCCTGCAATTAATTGTATAGTGTTATTCAAACAATTATATATAAAAACACATTAAAAAGATAAATAGAATTATTATACATGTATGGACCAATAAGCGGCTCTGCTACATGACAGCAATATCCAATATATTTACGTGTCTCATTTGATTCACCTTCATGATCTTAGATTAATCATATTAACATACAAAACATAAATGTGTCAATAGTTGTATATTAAAAGAAAAAAACTAAATAAATACATCAAGTTACAACCATTCAATATAATGTGAGTATAAAAAAAATCATGTCAATGCAATAATAGAGTGATCATTTTAGTTCATTTCACAAGATATTTTATACGTTTTCCGCATTTAGATTTTCTCGTGTTTTTGAAACAGGTCTAAAATGATGATAAAATTAAAATCATTAAAACTTTGTAAATATGTAGAGAGCATCACAGAACAAAATTAAGCTTACTTCATTCAATTAAGTATATTGTTCTACCTGCTCAAATTCAGAAGTCCAACCACTAGCACCATTTTGCCTCTCCAAAGACAGCCAAAGATTTTGGATCATGATCTATTTTGTGATGAACAAATTTGTCATCCCAACCATTAGCTATCTTAGGACCAACTCTCTGAATAATTAAAGAGTTATTCTAATATCCCTTAAGTTCATGGAATCTCTCAAGGTGAGGGTCTCTAGCTCTAAAATCTCCATCAACTTTACCTGACAAGTAACATACTGCATATGAATTTGCAAATAATGAAAATGCATAGAAATTGTAAAATATAAAACCAAGACAGAACTATAGTTTGGAAGGACCATGACACATTATCCTTGTATGCTAAAAGTAGAAACTAAAAGAAAATGTATCAATAGTTTCAAAATTTAGATTGCATAGATAATATGTAGCGCAACCTGTGCATTAAAGATTCTTTTCTTTTATCGTCAAAGAAGTGTCTAGCCCATGATGCATGTTGTTATCGTCACGTATATTGTGTTGTTTGTCATCTTGTGACAAGCCTAAAACTAGAAGATGCAAATGATGAAAATGAACACCATCTTGACTGCTATTAACAAATTGATGTAGAAAATCTACTAAAATCCTTGGAATGAGGGTAGTCCTGAAATATAACAAGTAATAAACAGGTTATTTTTCATCACACTAATATTCAAAAGTGTGAAACAATATTGTGAGAAATGTATCAAAATAATTTATCAAATTCAAACAAAATCAGAAATTTCAAAACAAATTTTAAATTATAATTAGGTCTTTACCATATAGAAAATAACTTGAGCAAATACCGAAGCCTTCATATGGAGAGTTTACCATCCAATTGTGGTTTAAAAAGTCCATTAATATTCGATATATAACCAATAACTAGAACTTTTGGTGCTGGTTGTCAGTCTATTTTGATCAGCAGTGCAAAAAACCCTCAAGAAATTCTGATCCCTAAAAATCAAAGGCATTGATGTCAAGAAATAACTTCAGAAAAGTTTATTGACAAAAGAACATAGACAGAAAGATGAGATGAGACATGGATACTAGTACGTAGAAGATGATGACCAAGCTCCGATCCAAATAATGAATTTAGAGGTTCATTAATGGATTTATAGAATTACCATCGGTAAAGGTTGATAAGTTCATAAAAAAACAATCAATCAATAATTTTTACCTGTCAATTCGATTCAATATATTCTTTGATGACATTATCACAACTGGAATCTCTCTAAATTTGGAAGAACCCTGCAAATTTAAAAAAATATATTTTCTTTTTATCTTTCTGTTCAAATCTTTACTCAAAATTTTAGACAACAAACCTTAGATTGT
>NW_025919678.1:0-2318 GCF_907164915.1 Impatiens glandulifera | reverse complement strand
ATTATAAATTAAATTAATAAATATTTATCAATTATTTAAAACATGTCAAAATATAGAGTTAAATATATTTTTTATTAATTATATATATAAATATAATTAAAATATTAATATTATTCATTAAAATACAATTTTACTTATAATTTTATTATAAAATATTTTATTAAGTTTTATTATGTAAAAATAAAAAAATAAAAATAATAATTAATTTTTAATTTAATTTTTTTTTTCTAAATCCATGGAGGCTGAGAATCCTCGACTTCATCTTGATTTCGAATCCTGGTCTTCTTTCGTTTATCATTTTTTTTTCAAAATCCTAGTCTTCTTTTGCTTTCCATTTTTCTTCAAATCAAGATATAACCTTTTCCTCTAGGTCTCTCTCGCGTCTTTGTCGCCCTCCTACATCACGTCGTCGTCACAATCTTCCGTCGTGTCGGTGTAGCCCTCCTCTTCTCGTACTACCTATACCTAGAAGAATGGAGAGTCGATTTAAGAAAGACATATACCTAAGGAGAAAGGACAAACAATTATAAAAGAAATTGATGAGAAATTAATATAAAATGTGTAAAATTTTTTTTTTCTAAATCCATGGGGCAGAGAATACCCTGCTTCCTCTTCCTCTTGATTTCGAATCCCCATCTTCCTTCGCTTCCCATTTTTCTTCAAATCAAGATAAAATCTTTTCTTTTTGGGTCTCTCTTGCGTCGAAATCTCCCTTCTCTTATTCTCGTTCTACATTTACCTAAGGAGAAAGGAGAGACGACTATATTTAATGAAAAATTCATATAAAATGTGTTAAAATAAAAAAATATAATTAATTTTTAATTTTAAAAAAAATTCTAAATCCACAGACGCAGAGAATCCTTAGCTTCCTCTTGATTTCAAATCACCGTCTTCCTTTGTTTCCCATATTTTTTCAAATCAAGATCGAATTTTTTCTATTAGGTCTCTCTTGCATCGACGTCGCCCTCCTCCTCTTCTCATGCTACCTATATACCTAAGGAAAAAGGAGAGTTAATTTAATAAAAACATATACCTAAAGAGAAAGGAGAGACGATTGTACCGCGATAACGGTGAGATTTTGATGATAATTCATATAAAATGTGTAAAATTTTGATAGTAATCACCCTAGAATTTTAATTTGAAGCATCATTATATATATTACCCTTACTTTTGACATTTCCCATCAATCACAAATTCGCACATACATTTACGTAGGGACTCACAAATGTCATCCTCGACCATAAATTCACACACACATTTTTGTAAGAACTCACATATATCATCTTACCCTTACTTTTGGCCTTCCCTTATCAATCACAAATTCATCCTCGATCTTACGCTTACTTTTGGGCTTTCATCATCAATCACAAATTCACACACGCATTTAAATCATATCGCATCAATTGAGACTCGAACTCTGAACTCTAATATGAGATGTGAACATTTTAACCATTAGACCACTTTTAATTTTTGAATTTAATTTAAAATTTGAAGTATATATAAATATTTAATTATTGTTAATTAATAATAGATAAAATATATAATAAATAAAAGAAAATTAATTAATTAATTAATTATATAAATAATAAATATGCAGAGAAGATATCAAATTAATTTTTTAACAAATTATTTAAAATTTTGAATTAAATATTAAAATAAAAATATTTTAAAATCTAATATATAATTATATTAAATGAATCAAAAAGTTAAACTAATGGAATAATATATAAAACATGTAATGAATAAAAAAAAATTAATTATATAAATAATAAATATATATAATCAATATTAATGAATAATAGATAAAATATATAATGAATACAAACATTAATTAATTGTATAAATACTAAATAGGAATAGAAGGTACATAAATAATATTTTAATAAATTATTTAGAAATTTGAATTAAAAATTAAATTAAAATATTTTTAAAATCTAATATATAATTATATTAAATTAATAAATAAAAATTAAAATAATGAAATAATAAATAAAAGTGAATAAAAAAAATTAAATTAATTAAATATGATATAAAATTTTTTTTAATAAATGGATTAGAAGTTTAAATTAAATTTTAAAATAAAAATATTTTAAAAATATAATATATAATTATATCAAATTAAAAAAGAGTTAAAATAATGATTCATATAATAATATGAAAAAAAATAAAATATATATTATAATAAAAATTAAAAATTATTTCAAAATTATTTTAATAAATATGGTGACTAATATTTTATAACTTCTTTATATGATTTGCATGTTTTTTTAATAATTATGGAGACTCAAATATATATATATACTATATATAATAATAGT